>NW_027187263.1:2365641-2395150 GCF_028583685.1 Petaurus breviceps papuanus | reverse complement strand
ACACACACACACACACACACACACACACACACACACACACACACACACACACACACTCCTACCTGCAATAGTAAAGTTAAATGATGAACTAAATTCATACATGGGATTGGATCCATTTATTTTTTATTGTCATATATCAAAACCCACCTGTACAACCTTCATTTTGGGAGATTTCCTTCCTCAGTAGGAGCAGCCTGTGAATCAAATATAGGTATGGAATGGCAGCTAGATGGTACAGTGGTTAGTGTATTTGTCACAGAGTCAGGAAGACCTGAATTCAAAATGGGCTTCAGAGACTACTGTGACCCTGGGCCAAGTCACTTAACCCCCACCGGCCTCAGTTTCCTCAACTGTAAAATGAGGATAATTATAATGCACATAACCACCAGATTTATTATGAGGAACAAATGAGAAATATTTGTAAACTGCTTATCACAGTGCCTGTCATATAGTAAGTATTTAATAAAAGTTTGTGCCCATCTCTAGCCCTTTTTGCTTGTATTTTTATTTGAGAATCAATTTTATAACATCAAATATTTGTCAAGTCAGTGATGATAGTGGTTATTAGCAGGAATTTAATTGTTTGACTATCTTAAGAAGTGATTTATTTGAAACCTGAAGACAACTTTACTATATATATATATACATATACACACATATATATATATATTATTTTGCTTTTCAGAGGGGGAAAGGTAGGGCAATTGGGGTTAAGTGACTTGCCCAAGGTGACATAGCTGGTAAGTGTTAAGTGTTTGAGGCTGGATTTGAACTTAGGTCCTCTTGACTGCAGGGCCAGCTCTCTATTCACTGTGCTATCTAGCCGCCCCACAAATATATTTTTATTTACTTTTTAAATTGCTATTTTGTTTCTTATGTCACCTAATTTCTGAAAATATCTCTCTGTAATCCTCTACCCAGTGAGCTATCCTTTGTGATAAAGAATAAAAAGGAAAGAAATAAAAAAAGCAAATAAGTGAAACTTATGCACACATCAATGAAGTATGATGGTTTATGAAATGTTACATCCCTGTTGTCTAATATCTCTGTAAATTAAGGAAAGAAGTATGTTTTCTCATCACTTCTTTGGGTCTGCCTTGCTTAATATAATTACATAGCTTTAGTTTCCATTTTTTTTGTTCCTTATATTTACATTGCTGTAGCTATTGTATATATTACTTTTCCAGTTCTGTTTACTTTAGTAAGGATCAGTTGCTATCACATTGTTGTTGTTTGTAGTGCAGTAATATTTTGTTTACATCAATGTGCCACAATTTAGCCGTTCTTCAATCAAGAGGTATCTAGTTCTTTGCCACTGTCACACATATGTTTGGGGCTCACTCTTTCAACTCCCACTTACGCTGAAAGGTTGGGTCCCTAGAATTCAGCTAGCTGCAACTCCCTTCAGAATTCTAGGAGGCAATGAGGATTTGAGGGTGTTAATTTTTTAAAACAAAGACTTTATTGATATATTTGATTTTTATATTTCCTATATTCCCTTTCTCCTACTTCCCAGAGAACAATTTAAGAAAAAAAAAAGAATTTAAAATAATTTTTTTTAAAAGAAGAGGAAAAAATCAGCAAAATTGATCAATAGATCAAAAAAAGTCTGAAAATATTTACACACCTTGCTCAACACTCATGGACCTCCTAATCTTCAAATGAGTTGGGGGAGGGTGCCTTCTTTAGGACAATGATATTCTTTGTAATTCTACAACATTCACTTCTGATTGTTTTGTGGTTTATCCTTCCATTTACATTGTTATAGTTATTGTGCATATTGTTTTCTTGGTTCAGCTTACTTTACCCTACATTAGTTCATGTAAGTCTTTCCATGCTTTTCTTTTCTTTTTTGTTTGTTGCTTTTGCTTTTTGGAGGGGGGAAGGCAGGGCAATTGGAGTTAAGTCATTTGCCCAAGGTCACACGGCTAGTTAAGTGTGTCAAGTGTCTGAGGCCTGATTTGAACTCAGGTCTTTTTGAATCCAGGGCCAGTGCTCTATTCACTGTGCCACTAAGCCTCCCCCTTCCATGCTTTTCTGTAGTCATTTTTGTTATTTCTTATAGCACAGTAATATTCCCTGATATTCATTGCCACAATTTGTTTAGACATTCCAAATTAAAGGGAACTACTTTTTTTCCCCAGTTCTTTTCTGTTATAAAAATGCTTTTATAAATAGTTTGGTGTATATGGGTACTTTCTTTTCTATCTGTGACTTCCTTGAAGTGAAATCTCTTAGTCAAATCTATGAATATTTTAGTCAGCTTATTTGCATAATTCAAAATAATTTCCTCAAAAGGCTGTACTGATTCACAGTTCTCCCAGTAATGCATTAGTGTGACTATCTTTCCACATCCATCTAACATTGACTGTGACCATATTTTGTCATCTCTGCCACTTTGCTGAGTATGATGCGAGACCTCGAGGTTATTTAATTTTTTTTTATGGGAGCGTTTTTCTAATGCTAGAGAGCATGCACTCACATCAAGTGTTTTCCCTACAATATAATTTGTCTAGTCAGTCAGTCAATGGGTATAATGGTAATGGGAATTTGAAGACATCGCCTGCCCCTTAATAGGCCGAATGTAATCACATGAAAACTGTGTTCAGAGGAGTTGCTGAATGGGGAGAGCAGGAAGGGATGGGGTAGAACTGGGAGGAAGCTGGGAGTTAGAACAATTAGAGCTGCAGAGAGGACACAGGCAAGGAGACAGATAAGCTTGTGAGTGTTTGTGGGAAGGCTTTGGGATGGTGTTGCTTTCTGCTGTGTTATGGTATATTAACTTCTTTTTTGCTATGATGGATCTGGCTTTCTGGTGTCTGAATAAATGTTTTGCTTCTGTCTTCCATATGGAGAATCTGTTATATTTTGCAATTCATAACTATGCTGGCACATTCATAGTCACTGTCAGTGCTGTGAATATCATGCTGGTGCTACAATGGGTCAGTGAGCAAGTATTTTTTAAGTGCCTAGTATATGGTAGGCATTGTGCTAAGCGTTGAGTTCACAAAGAAAGGCAAAAGACAGTTTCTGTTCTCAAGGAACACACAATTTAATGGAGTGGCAACATGAAAACAACTATATGCTAACAAGAAATACACAGGACAGAATAGAAATAAGGGAGAGAGGGAAGGCATTAGCATGAAGGGGGATTTGGAAAGACTTCTTGTAGGATGTAGGATTTTAGTCAGAAGTTGAAGGAAGATGGGACAGGAGACAAGGAAAAGATAGAATTCCAAGCATGGGAAACATCCAGCCAGTAAAAAATGCCTATAGTGAGGAGATAGAATGCTTTGTGTGAGAAACAGCAAGAAGTCTGGGGTCCCTGGACTGCAGAATATATGGAGGTGGAATTAGTTATCATTTCCCTAATATTAGCTAACCTACTGATATCTTAATATCTAACCAATGATAACTGCCTCTGCATCATATTTACCAATTGGCATCAATAACTTTCACAAAGGGATATTTATTGAAAAGATAAAAGAAGAACTGAAGTACTAAAGACATCTATCTAAAACATGTCTACTTTCTCTACATCTACTCAGGTTCTGGGAATAATGGACTCAAACTTGAAATGGTTGCTGTAAGCATTCCCTCAATTAATGTCCCTTCTGTCTGTTGCTTAGATGATGGCCAAATCACTCCCTTGATTGTAGGATATGTTGTCTTGGTTGCTGGGTGGATTCATTCATTGCTAGGCTGGAAGGGAGGAAGGGAAGGAAGGAATACACTGTCAGATTACTCTTTAGGACTGGCTCTTCACTGAGCATGGCTACTGTGACTATGGGTTGACTTTGTCATGAATTTAATGCAGGACCTCTGGTTGCTCTTCTTGAATCTCACATGGTCAAAATCTGGTTCATCCCTGCCCTGAATTTCTTTGCCAAATATCGGAAAAGAAACTTAAAGGGGCAGCCAGGTGGCACAGCGAGTAAGAGTACTGGCCCCAGAGTTGGGATAACCTGGGATATAAGAAATAACTGGCCGTGTAACCTCGAGCAAGTTACTTAACCCCAATGGCTTTAAAAAAAAAAGAAAAGAAACTTAATAAAGACAGAAAAAACAAAAGCTTCATATGTTTGTTGCCACATGATGATCAAGAAGGGGCTCCTCCACCTAGAGTCTCACAGAATTTCTTCCTCACTTGAAAGCAGGAAGCAGGTCAGAGAGAGAGAGAGAGAGGAGTGCCCCCCCCCCCCCCCACTGTAATGTTTGTGAGAAGCCTAACTGTGGGCTATACTCTGTCACTTGAAGGTAACAATAAATTTTTCTAAGGCCATTTTTGGATAATTGAGAAAAATGCCTACTGTAGGCCTCCTGTCCAAATAATAGCCACCTGTGTCTAAGGTTGTTGAGCTAAAGAAAACTTGTTCAAAAGATCAAATATGATTTCAGAAAGACCTTCCATGATCTTGGCTACCAGTGGCCTGGATAATCAAGGTTCCCTAAACCTAAAAGACCCAATCAAAATCAAGACTTTCTTGCTAAGCTACATCAGAAGAGAGACTTTTTCCTGAATAAACAAGGGCAAGTCACCCTCAAAACAAAGATTTGTCCTGAAATCTCTCATGTGGATACTGGCACTTTGTATTCAGAGGACTAACACAGGAGAAGGAACTATACAGGCCTGGAGAAATGTGTTTCTTAACAGAAAACGCTGAAGAGGACCCTCACAACAGTGTCATTTTGCTATCCATTCAAATCCAGCTTGTGTCATCTCCTTTAGTTAATCTCATTGTAAAATACATGAGTTGCACCAGAGTTTTGCTCTCACCTCTTAGCAGTGCAATGGTGATTCTCCCTTTGTTACTAGTCATTTACAGTACACCCACTGATAAATGTTGGAGGCATGGACAAGAAAGCCTCATCATCTTTCTGGCTGCTCTGAATATCTCTCTCTGCCTCTTTGATTATACTGTTCCCTCTACCCAAAATACTTTGTGCCAACCATTTCTTCCTCCTGAAATCTTACCTATTTTCCAAATGATACAACTTTCAGAAAACATTTTCTGAGCTTTCAACTAAGTGTGATTTTTTACTTTTCTGAATTCATAGTATGTTGTGAACACTGTTTACTTTGTACTAGAATTCTCATGGCACAAATTGTAATGTTACAGTAATTTGTGAGCATGTTTTATCTCTGCTATTAGACTACAAGCTCTTTTGTATCCCCTATGGTGGCTACCATAGTGTTTTGGTCACAGTAGGTGTTCAGTAAATATTTGTTGAGTTAAATTGAAAAATCTCTAGGAAATAAAATTCCGCCCCTCTCCTTGGTATAATACTAGATGATAAACTCCTGTGTTTCCTAATGTTTAGAATCTTTTCTGCTCAATAGGCTATAGTCATCATCAAAAATCCTAGAAATGACTGCCCAGGAGCTGATTTATGCATGATAGTGCTCTCACAATAATTTTATAAGAAGCCATTCTCATAGTTGTGATGTACTTTAAGAAATCATTGTAGTTTTATGAAATCATGATCAACTTAAAGAAAATCAAGATCCCATACCAATATTGTACAGAGAGCAGCCTAGCCAGCAGTATCCCTTTAAGAAGAAATAGGAGTTCTTCAATTGTCTTTCTACTGTGCCTTACTTTAAAAAATTTGCTTTTACTGTAAAAGAATTCTGTAGTGTAAAGATGTGGTTTTCCAATCTTTTCTATTTTCTAATATGCAATAAACATGGTGGGTTGAACTAAATTATAAATGCAGATAATATTAATTTGCTGTAATTTATATTCTTCTTTTATCTTTTTATTTTTGACAGTTTAGGCTGGGACATAAAGCATAATTATGTTCTGGGCATCTTCCCTTAGAAGTTTTAAATCAGTTCATGAGGCTTTCAGGGAGGCTCATGTCATTTATCCATCAGCATTCAGTCCATTTAATCCAGGCCTCTCAGCTGTACAGACCTAGCCCCTGTTGTGAGTGATCGGCCTGCTTCAGTGCTCCCAGCTTCTCCTGTCACATCACATTTGCATAAAAGAGGACGGATAACCAAATTTGAGCACACAAATGAAAATGCTAAGCGCTGAACCTGTCACAGTTGTTGTTCAACTAATTGTGAAAAATTTGATTTGCTAGCCTTTCACTGTTTATCATGTGGACCCCCTTCTCCAATGTGCCTTGCCTTTTGCTTTTGTACATGTGGCTTTTAAACTCTCTGCACAAGCAGCCCACCCTGGGGATTACTTACCTCTCCTACCAGCTTTTAATGTTGGCTCATCTCCTTGACTAAATTAGGCCACCATGGCAAACAAACACATAATTAAAAATCTAGGAAAGACAACTATGGCTGCATTTCCTAAATTGATTTTACAGTTTGGTGTATGTCTTCATGTGCTCTCCCAATTGATAATTGTACTTCTTTCTATAACCTTGTAGGTATGGCAAACTTATGGACAGGTTGGTTAGAATAACCATGTGGTGTTCTCAGACCACTTTCTCAGCTCCTACTCATCAAGCTCCAAAACATTGTATAACAGGTCTTGGAAAAGCATATTCGGATTCCTTGATAACATAAGCAGCCTGACATACAAGTATACATTTTTAATCAAGGTTTCAAATGGTCCTTTTGAAATGGTATTAAAAACACTGGATGAAGTTCCTGGGTACACAGCACTAAATCAAATAAGCGTCGTTGAATGGTATGTAAGATGCATGTTTCCTAAGTCCTTCTGTGTATTATGTCCAATTTGATTCAGGATATGTCATTAACTTGCTTCAACAATAAACCCTTTGCAGGTATTAGAATGAGAACCTTTCTTGATGCCCATTTAACAGCTATGAGATGTGACTAGAAAGCAATAAGACTCTTTTCCATGACCCCAGAAGAAAATCCGGCTCTCTTCTTATAGTCGCAGCATATTGACGCAGAAACTCACTGATTACTTCAACTTGAATTCGTTTAAAGCTCTTAATGTGCTATATGTGTAATGTTAAATCAACAGTGAAGATGGTTTTCACCAAAGATTTTCAGTTAAGTATGCTTTTAAGATGGCTCCAGGATAGGTGGGCTACCTTTTAGCTTTTTTTTTAAACACAAAAAAGAATTCTATAAATTGTGAATCTTTATTTCATACCTCTTGCTTTTATCAGAAAGTATATAATAAATGCTTTATTACTTTCAAAACTGTCCTGATTTTCTATGTTTCCTTGTAACTTCCTGTTCCCTGCTGGGCATTTTAATAAATGTTACAATGTCTCTCTTTTTTCACACTATTGTTAGTCTCCCACCAGCATCCCACCCCACCTCCAAATAAAAAAACAGAGAGAAAAATAGAGAAAAAAGAAAACTTTGTAACAAGTAAGCATAGTTAAGCAAAATAAATTCTTACGGAGACCATGCCCACAAATGTATATATCCCTTAACATATTAAGTCCATCAGTTATCTGTCACAATGTGCGTAACATAACATTATAGGTCATGTGGAGCCTGGTTGTTCATAGCATTGATTAGATATCTAAAGTCAAAGTTGTTTTTTCTTGCCTCACTCTGTGTCAGTTCATACTACTCAGGAGCCTCTAAAATCATCTTTCATACTGCCATTATATTATAAATTTATATTATTATATTATTATAATTATATAACACAATTTATTCAGTTATTGCTCAAGTGTTTAAGAGGAAATATAATGTACCCTTTTAGAT
The DNA here is from genome assembly GCF_028583685.1 of Petaurus breviceps papuanus. Classification (NCBI taxonomy): domain Eukaryota; kingdom Metazoa; phylum Chordata; class Mammalia; order Diprotodontia; family Petauridae; genus Petaurus; species Petaurus breviceps. The sequence continues at coordinate 2,387,493 of NW_027187263.1, read as the reverse complement.
TCTAGCTGTTTGTCTCTCTCTACCCCTTCACCACCCGCTTTAATACTCTCTTCATGATCAGGAAGTTTGTTTTGCTTGTAATGATTCCATCCCCAGTATTATCCTTTCTCTTAATCCCTTCCCCCCACACTATCTTCTCTTATTTTCCTTTTGAGTTTTATATATTTGTACACCAAACTGTTTGTATGAGTGCATTCAACCTTCTCCCTACCCCCATTTAAGAGTACAAATAAAAGTGAAGTTAACCTGGTGCCTACTTCTCTCTCCTTTTCCTTTATGCTTATATATTCATCACACATCCCCATTATGAGAAAATATCAAGTTCTTACTGCTTCATGGAGTCATTGGTGTATCTGGTCTATTCTATTTTTCTTTCTCTTTTTTTTTTTGCTTTTTAGAGGGCATTTGGGGTTAAGTGACTTGCCCAAGGTCACATGGCTAGTTTTTGTGTTAAGTGTTTGAGGCTGGATTTGAACTCAGGTCCTCCTGACTCCGGGTTAGGTGCTCTATTCACTGTACCACCTAGCTGCCCCTATTCTATTTTTCAAGGAGTTCATTGTGAGTGTAAAATTTACAACTTTATCTTATAACTACTTCTTCTCCCAACTTTTTCTAGAGTTTTTATTTCATTTTTGCTAGTTGCTTCATTTCTTTTAGGTATTCATATAGGCCTTGTACAGAGTAATTTTTTTTCCTTTGAATCTCTACATATAGTTGTTATTCCTTCTTTGGGAAAGATCTCTAATTAAATGGATTTTAATACTGATCAGTTTTTTCTTTGACATAATCTCCTCAACTTTAGTTCTTGAATTAGAGCTTTTTCTTAGGGATAGACCCTATTCCAGTTTTGGGTGGGGTGGCCAGTCCTTGGCCTAGCCCTGTACCTTTTAGATTCCTGCACTGACCTCCATCTTCTGAGGTTAGGCCTCCTCTTGGATCTTTCAGGTCCACAATGATAGATCTCTCTTGACATCTTAGGACAGAATGTTAGGGATCTCAGGACCATGGGGTCTGAACTGCTTTCCTCTGAGTACTGCAGCACCATATTGGTCATTGCTACTACCTTGTTACTCCCCAGAGGTTCCCAGGTCCTCACCATTGGGCTCCTCATGTAAACCCTCTGCTTTTGCTGTCTTCAGACACAGAACCTTGAAAGCCATCTGTCTTTGGTGGTGTTGGTCAGCTCTCCCGCAATGGTGTAGTAGTTGTTGCTGGAGGTCCCTTTCTGTTTCTCATAGGTCTCTCTCTTATTTTTTGCCCAGTTATAGGATGAAAGAAATAACTTGATATAATTTCTCATTGGATTTATTGCTAATAACTCAGCTGGGTGAAAACTTCAGTTTTGCTGGAGTAGATATTTTGGAATCAGGAGGTCTGCCTCTCCTAAACAGTCATCTTGACCAGAATTTCCTGTAGCTTCTTTCAGAGAAGACATTGAGATGCTAGCAGCTACTGTTTATAATTCTGAAGATTACTGAGAATGTTGTTTACAAGAGTGCATTGATTGCTACAGAGTTGGTTTTTGTTGACCACCTGAAATTTCAGATTAATGGCTTTAAAAATATCTTGGTTGTTTGTATCTTAAGGAAGCCATACTACATTTTTTTTTCACTAAAAAATCAATTTGAATATGATTCAATCCAACAAACAAATTGAGTGTCTTACAATAATAAAACTTGGTACTAGAAAAACATAGTGATACATAATCTCTTCCCTCAAGGAGCTCATGTTTAGTGGAGCAAGGTGTGAGACATGTACACAATTTTGAAATGATATAATATGATTAAGTTCATATACAAAGGTCAAACAGAACTAAGAAGTATATGGAGGATAGAAGGGAGGGATTCCTTCTAGCTGAGAGAGTTGGGTAAAACATCATGGAGGAAGTAACTCTTGGACTGAAACTAGAAGGAGAAGGATTTCAATGGACAGAGATGAGTGCAGTGATACAAAGTGCAGTGTTTCAGGAACAGGGACCTGCATAATATGAAGACAAATAGCACGGAAGTAGGAAAAGACAGAATGAGATCTGGAAGAACTTTGATAACCACTGAACATTTCTGAGCAAGGTGGTTATATGATCCGACCTGTGTGTTAAGAACATTACTTTGTCAGCAGGGTGGAATACAGGCCAGAGTGGGAAGAGATTGGAAGTAGAGAGACTAATTAAGAGGAGATTAAAAGTACAGACAAGGTGGCTCCGCGAGTAAGAGCACTTACAGTGTCGGGATGACCTGGATCGAATCCCGGGCTCAGATACTCAGCACCATACCCAGAAATAACTGGCCGTGTAACTTTGAGCAAGTTACTTAACCCCGATTGCTTTAAAAAAAAAAAAAGTACAGGCAAAAGTTAATGAGGGTGAAAACTTGGCTGGTAGCAATGGGAGTGGACAGATATATCAAAATGTATTTTGGAAGTCAAAGATGCTGTGCCTGTTTTGAGTCCCAGATGCCTAAAATGATGGTGTTATCTATAAAAATCAAGCAAGTTAGGAAGATGAGAAAAAGTGCATTCTAAATATGAGAAAGAATCAATTCAAGGGCACAGATATGGGAAAAAAAAGTATTGTATGCGAGGAGCAGCAAGAAGGACAATTTGGCTGGATCATAGAGTGAGGGAAGAGAAATAATATATAAATCTGGGGGAAAAAAGTTGGGATCAGGTTGTGAAAGGCTTTAAATGCTACACAGACAAGTTTATATTTTATCCTAGAGGCAGTATAGAGCCACTGAATTTTATTGGGTAGGGGACTGATATGATCAGACCAGTGCTTAAGGAAAAATCTTTGGCCTCAAAGCCTCACCTGAAGCTTTTCATTATATGGTGGGAGGAGGAACAGTGATGGAGGGATCAAAAAGATAGGGATAGAACTATAGAAGAGAACTCTCTTAGGGACAGAGTAGTTATCAAGGCAAAGAGCAAAAGGAAGGAGATAATAAGTAATTTAATGTTGATAAACCATAAAATTGAAAGGGACCATAAGATTTTAACTGACCTTCTGGGCAGGGCAATTCTCCATCTCTAATTCCAGATCCTATATAAGTCCAATAGCTTTGGTTCATAATCGTGGAGTACTTCTTGGTTTTGTTCTCTGGGTTCCAGTCTATCATCAAATCTTGTTTCATACATAGCATTGTTTTGTTTTTTACTATGGCTTCTTGTTTTTATTTTATTTCATGGAATAAAAGAAGCAGTTCCATAACATAGTATAATAAAAAAGATAATTGCACATGAAACCACAAATCTATTATGTACAATTTGATATTCTTTTAAAATAAGAAAGTTATCATGTAAATTTCTTTTTTTTCATATTAACATTTCAAGGGTCTATTTATTCTCTTTTCTCATACTTACAACAATAGTCTAGGATTTAGCTGTATGCCTCTAATCTCTTCTATCCCTTCTACCCCAATAATTGAAATCATCTTTTTTAGTCATTATTTAAATTAAATTACTCTTTTAATATTTCTTCAGTGGTTCCCAATTCTTTCTCATCATGGGCTTTATGACTGACTACCAATTGCTTTCTCACCTTATATTCAAATAACAACATTCAATTTCTACCATGTCCTAGCCCATGCCCTTGAGTCATGTTATTTCTTGTACACATTTCCCCTTTACTTTTTTTTCCAAATAATTACTCACACTTTTAATTCCTTCTCATTTTCTTTCTGCTGAGTTATGTGCTCTTCTGTTTCTTTTAAACATCATTTTATTTATGCCTTTCTAAACTATTCCCATCTGAATTGGGCAATCTTTAAAATACTTTCCATGTCTTAGTTTAAGATTCAAAATTTGTTGTAATGTATCAGAAGATATCACTAATGGATGAGTTTATATATTAAGTACTTAAGGATGGGGGGAAGCTTCCGTTTTGACTCAGGGAACTGGGAAAATTAATGAACTAATGAAAAAATGAATGATAATGAGTCTTTGTGAATCTTTTTCCTTCCTGAATAAATACATTTTGTGTCTGAGTAGCTCCAAGCTATCTAATGTAACCTTGGGGACATTACTTGCGTAGAGAATTTTTGTTCCTTGGATTGGTCTAGGAGTCATTTCTGAAGTTTGATTCCATGCTCATGGAGTCTTAGGAAGGACCACAAATATTGTTGTAGGCCTAGGTAGGGTTTTTGGCAAGAGACAACTAGAGAGATATCTTATATCTCCCCTTGAGTTAGAGAGGCCTAAGGGACTCAGGGGTAGTTGTCTTCCCATTTTGAAACTCCCCAAATAACATTTTCTTTAAAAGTTTTTCATTCACTTATTTCTATTGATGCATTTTGTTTTTATATCAAGCTAATTTCTGATTATACTCCTTGTTCCTCCCCCCCCAAGTCTTCTTAACCCTAAAGATTCAAATAGAAAAAAACAAAACAAAACTACGTGAACTACATTTGACAGCATATGCAACATTCCACTTCCATAGTCCTCCACCTCACCAATGAAGGAGTAGAGGTATATTTTCTCACCTATTCTCCGAGCCAGGCTTAGTCATCATAATTACATAGTATTTCTTCATAATTTTTCTTTCCTTTTAAATAATTGCTGTTACTGTTTATCATTCTATTTTTTTATATTTTACTATGCACCAGATCATATAAGTTTCCTATGTTACTCTGAATTCTTTGTATTCAGCAATTCTTATAGTGTAGAAATATTCAATTGTATTTATATACCACTGTTTTAATTAGCCATTCCAAACAGATAGGTATCTACTTAGTTGGTAATTTTTTGATATCACAAAAAGTGCTGCCATAAACATTTTGGTGTACATGGGAATTTTTTTTTTGCTTTTGATCTCCTTGTAGTGTATACCTACGGTATTTTTTCCCTATTCCTATGACTCCCTTCCCCAGTGAGTCATGGCATCTAGTGACAAAGCTAATCACCCAGCACAAAACACTCAATCCAACAGATTAAGAGTTTGTTGGTTTCAGAGAATTCAAAGCAAAATTGATGAAACAGAAGTGCACTTCAGATAGACAGGGATGTCAAGAAGCAGTCATTTCCAGGAGACTTACTTTGAGAAGCAGAGAAGAGAGCTAGATGGAATCATGGGACTTGCTGGGTTCTCTAAGGAGCAGGTGTTGGTAGCCAGTTGAACAATGTTGTCTCTGTGGTGGAGCTTTATGGGGACTTTAGAGGAGATTAAAGGACTTCTAGAAATATCAGAAGAGTGAGTAGTCTTGGTCACATTTCTTCCCTTTGTGTTTCCCTCACTACTATTTTATTCTGTTCTTGCTCTTCCAATGAATACTGTGTATTTGTGGGAAACAAGGTAAGGATAGTAAACAGAATAGGATCTTCCCTCCTGGAAGCAAATCTTTGTCCTTCTTTATAGATTCTTTCTCCTCTGCCTTCATACATGCCTTCTCTATCTTGGAAAAAAATTGTGTATGCTAGTTTTACCAGTACTCCCTTGAGCTGTCACTTTCGTGTTTCTCCCTTATTTATTTCAAACCTTTTTGAAGAAGTGATCTATATACCCCCTGCCTCTACTTCCTCACCAAACTTTCCTTAAATTTTTGCAGTCTTCTTTCTGGGTAACTCTATTAAATCACTTAATCTCTCTGTGTTATTAATTCCAGTAACTATTCAGCTAATAATAATTTTATTATTATTACTGTTACATTTACATAGTTCTTTAAGGTTTCTAAATCACTTTACATATTTCATCACATTTCACCTTACAATAATTCCGTAAGGTTGTACTATTATTATCCTAACTTTACAGATGAAGAAATTGAGTCTCGGAGATTAAATGACTTGTCTGGGGTCATACCATTTGTAAGAGTCAAGGGCAAGGTTTAAATTCAGGTCTTCCTGAATCTAAGACCAACACTCTATCCACTGAGCGATGCAGCTGCCCCAGTAGATTCTGTTGAAAGTAGACTTCAGCACAGTCTACTTGTGTATATGAAGTACCATAAGAGATAGCCTTAGAGAGATGTGACCAGATATGACCAAGAGATTAAGCAGGCATGTCTCAGGCATGTAAAGATGAAGGGTAATGGACATGAAATATTAAAGAAACCACACAGACTTCTTTAGTGTGTTGAATCAACACTCCATGGAGGATTTATGGAAGGACATGAACAAGAATTATGCAAGATGAGAAGGCATGTATGACTTGTGACCCAGATCAGTAGAGAGAAAACTGATAACAAAAATGAGAACAGGACTCCAGGAAGTATCAATTAGTTTTGCTATGTTAAAAAAGCTACTTTTCAAATGAAAATCTCAAAGAAATTCTATGATCGATAAGCTTTCTTTTTAATGGCATGAAATGTTCATAATAATTCAAGATAGTGCCTTTTTTGATTCTATAGAAAGAAGATGGACTTACATGGTCAGAAGAAATCAACTTAAGCAAGGCAATACTGGTGCCCTCCAATCTGTGGCTTGTAATTGTGTGAACTTATGCCTTTTCCTGCATTAATTTTCAGTTACTTTGCAAAGCTTAAGGTTCATATTTCTTGCTAATTTTTGTAACTCTTGGTCCAGAGCACATTTTCAATATTGTTGGGGTGGGGTTTATTTTTCATGAATCATTCTCATTAGCTAGTGACTCCAAGAAAGGTTTCCCTGGGAACATCAGAATATAGCTCATGTTTAAGTATTTACAGAAAGGACCATCCCATTCAAGAACTCAGGCTTGGATATTAGACAGTCTTTCTTTCACCCAACATAAAATATAAACCATAAAGGATTCATAGCAAAGTCCATAAAGAGCTAAGACAATTCTCTTTCCCCTTTTAGCTTTACTTCCCCTAGGGACCTATGCAGTCTTCCAGATTTATAATATCACTTTGTGATTGAGACCCCTTAGAAAGAGGAATGAATTGGAGGTTGATAAACATTTTTCTAAAATCAGAGGTTCTTAAGCTTTTTAATTGTATGGATTTAGAACAATGTTTTTAAATGTATAAAATAAAATACATTGGATTACAAAGGAAACCAAATTATATTTTATCAAAATATTAAAAACAATCTAAAGGACTCAAGGTTTTTAACTTCTCTGCGTAAGACTTTTAATCCATGTAAATAGAATTCACAGGAATAATAAAGGACAAGGTCTGGGTTTGATTCTATAAGTCATGGTTTTATCTTTTGCTGATTTTTTTAATTTTGAAAGCTATATTTCAACATAATTTACTTCATTTTTAATCTTATATATTTTATTTTATGCATAACCTATCAAACTGCCAAAAATATCCATGACACAAAGAAAGAACTCCTGTTCTACCTCTTACTTGGTCCAGTAACTCCTCTTTTTTTCTTCAAGAGGAATTCCCAGAATTCCTTTGTTTTTTTCCAGGAACTCCTCTATGGCTCCAACACCATCTCTGGCCACCATCAACTCTCTGACCATATAGTCTCTCTTCTACTGGGATAACATGGTTCTGTGGAAGAGAAGCGTATTCACATAGGCTTTCCTCCAGGGAGCAGGAATCTGTCTCTCTGTCTCCCCCTTTCCTCTTTGCATCAGTCAGGTCTAGCTCTTTCTGTCTTTCCAATGTATCTAGTCCTTTAAAGGCCAAACTCAGTCATGACTCCGTTAATCATCTTGAAGGTGGTAAAAAGAGGCCAATTAATACTTGAGACCAGAGTAATCTTTCATACCCCATTGAGTGTCAAATGTGGTATCAGTGGAGGTGTTCATACTTTCTACAGGTGGATACCTTCAATTTCAGAACAAAGGCCTCTTCCTTTAACCTTGTTATCCTTGAAGTAGTTCTTGCTCACATGCTCTACATCTGTACATTTAAACTTATTTAATCGGTCTATTCCAACTTTAAAGGAATTCTGTTGGTTCAACTTTATGGATACTTTCTCATCATAGGAGTTCTTTGACTCAGATTTAGGAGACAGTATTATATGTTTGGGGTAAAGGCTCTAAAGGCCTAAACATGAGATCTTCCTTGAGTTCTTTGGGCCCCCAAAGTATGACATCTGCCAGGGATGGCAGATAGCCTCTTTATGTGACACTGACCTGATAGCATACTTGGTCAAGTTGGACTATTTGAGTTTGCTTGAACATCTTATGTACTTTCTTACCTCTGTACCTAAGGAGAGAATGTGGCATATAGAAAAGAGCACTTGGTTTGGACTCAAAAAATCTGGGTTTACTACTAATTTTTCTATTTACTACCTATGTTACCTTGGAGCAGTCCTTTAACAACTCTAGGTTTCTACATCTGTAAAATGACGACTCAAGGCTCTTTGAGTGCTTAGGTCTCTAAATCCTACAATTCATGAACCTATAATCCCATGATCTTCTCTCCTCATTCTTTACTCTCCCTATTCCTACCTTTTATCTCTGCCTATCATCCTTCAAGGCCTACTTAAATGATACCTTGTCCTGAATACTCCTTTGTTCCTCTGGGCTAGAATTGCTTTCTTTTTCCTTAGTTCCCATAGTACCTTGTTAAATTTCATAGTACTTAATCATATTTCATATTGTAATAAAATATATATTTGTGTGAATATTATTTAATATATAATATTAAAAACTCCTTGAGGTCAGGAATTGCATCAACTTTATCTTTTATCCCTTTATCCCCTTTAACACCTAGAACAGTATCTTGTACATAGTAGGTGTTCAGAAACTGGTTGATGAATTCAATTATTTCTGTAAGGGTGTTATTCAGAAGGTAAAAATGGTCTGTTTTTCATCACTACTCAGAAACAAACAAAAGAATAACTTGGTTTATACTACAAGTTGAAAGTTTAGGTTGGATGGAAGTAAAGGTGGATAAATTTTGGAAATGTTTATATGAAGTGCTGCAATCTTTCTTATTAAGGTCTTCGAAAACAATTTTTTTCTCCCTAGAAATTTAAGTGCCACCTCTAACTAAAAGGCAAAGGAGTAGACTAGATGACTTTTTGGGATCGTGCAGCCCCATGATTCTACTCATGGCTCTCACTCTTCTGGACAAAAGGGGATGCGCTTAGTAAATTTGTTTGATTTATTGCCAGTAAGTTATGGTAAGGACATTTCTGGGGCCATACACTAGAGGGAAGCACCTTTACACGTTTTGCTTAGGTGGCCAACATGGACACTTGTCTCCTTTGTGATATACTATTATCAGAGGTCATTCACCTATAGGTATGGCCCATTTTAAGAAAACCTAGTACAAGAAAATACAAAATTTCAAAACAGATAAATTAGGGATGATTGTTTACATTGCAAAAGTCTTTTTTACCTTTAATTCAAGTCTTGTCTCTGTGGTCTTGGGCAGGTCATTTTACCTCTGTAGGCCTCAGTTTCTCCAACTGTAAAACAAAGGACTTGGATTAGATCAGTGATGTCAAACTCAAATAGGAATGGGGCTACTAGATAAGAAACTGATAAAGATTGACTTAGAAAACCACATATTAATATAATCAATGTTCCAAAGTATTTTTATTTATTTGGTTAATTTTTTCTCATTTACATTTTGATCTAGTTTGATGCTTCTGGACAAGATGACCTCTAAGGTCCCTTCTGGCAGTATGGTCCCCTAATATGAAGAGGAAAAGGACTTTCACTTTTCTTTTTGTATCCCCAGCACTTAGATAGTGACTTGAATATGTTATGTGCTTAATAAATGTTGACTTGAGTAGAATTGTTTGTTGACTTCAGTTTACTTATAACTTTTCAGTATTGCTGATATTATATATAGTGAGGCATACACTTCGGATATAGATGTTAACAAGATAACGTATTTAAAATGTGAGAGAATTACTCCAAATGAATGTGGAAGCATCACCTCTTTCTCTCTTTCTCTGTCTCCAATGAGTTATAGATGCAAATTTATAATTTAACATACATATGTAGATATATAAATGCAGTTGTAGTTTTAAGCACAATTCACCTTCACAGAATTGTTATATGCATAATGTGAATTCCTGAAGGACAGGGACAGAACTGAACCCTTTTGGTAATGTTGCATAGCACTTGGTTGATTCTTTACTAGATGCACTAGGTATCTTTCTCACTTCTGACAGTCAGTCTACTTAACCTCAGCCAAAGAATCTCCCTTTAAATTCAGGAAGCTCCCACATCTCTTTGGTTGATGCATTTGCTGAAGACACCATTTAAATCTCTTCTCCGAGTAAATAATCCAAGATAAATAGCAAGCTCACTCTTGAATTGTTAAATTGTTGATTACTGGGACCAAGAGAGAAAAATGAGAATGTGTAGTGGAGAAATAAATTGTGGGGAGTGGCATCTGGGTGTACTCGTCTGGTTTGGAAATGTATAGATAATTTATCAGCCATTACATTGTGGTTAAGCACTAATCAAGTTTCATGGTTTTTTTTTGCCACCAACTAATGGTGAATAACTTTGATTGCCAAGGGACAATGAATATATTTCTTACAAGGTCCTGCAATACTTGTCACTTTAATTTCTATGAAAAACATGCTTATTGTATTTAAATGACAGATTCATCAAGGTCATACATCCCAAATGGACCAGAATATTCAAGTACTTAAAAAATAACTTGCAAACTATAGTTTTTATATTCTATTAGGCTCCATTTTCTAAAATTATTATTTTTCTTCCGGGTGGGGGAAGAAAACAAATTCTCTTTGAGCTTTTGACATCTTGAAATGATGAGGACTCCGAATGCTGTGCTCTGGAGAGCCCTGGTTCCCAAATGCACTGTAGTCCCACTATTCAAGCCCAGGCATCATTTATTATCCTTGAAATTAAAAAAAGAACAATCTAAAATTACAGCTATGCTTGCATGTGCTTCTGGGAATGGAACAGTAATAAAGAAAAGAGTATATGTAGCCATGTCCAAGATCAGCTTTGGGGGTCAGTAATATTCAGGACCTACTCTTGAAATCCTTCAGGAATTAAATCACCTTGCCAAACACTTAGAATAATGGAATTATTATACCCACTATTGAATGATGTGTGGCTGTCCTCGGAGCTAGCATGAGGTTATTCTATCAAGTTAGAGGGAAAAGCCATGGCTTGTCAGGAAGTCCACACATGTCAATTGTTTCCTTTTGATGGTACCAAGAAAAATAAATTGTCCAGAGGCAATTAAATGAACGTACTATTTTGCACATCTTCGACCACATATCATTTTCAATTTCTTGATAAACTTTAGAGACCTAATCTCAATCATCATTTTTTTTTGGGGGGGAGGGGAAGATATCAAGAGCTTTGTTTGCAAGGCATTATTAAAATCAGAACTAATTTCCTGGTGAGAGGGATAGTCATTGTCTAGCAAGCGGCAAAGTAAGCCTTCCTTCTTGGCCTGTAATATTATAGTTTCGGTTTGGAAAGCAACACTTAAAAGCTATTTAGATGGAGGGGAGTAAATAGGGATGAAGAGACCAATTAACCAATTTTTCTTGGCCTTTCCCTCACACATAGACACATTCTGTACAACACCCCGGTTTTGATGTATTATTTTAATTAATCCCAGTCTTTTGATTCCTGCAAAAAGAAGGTTAGCAAATGTAACAATGCTCGAGAGTTTCTTTATCGTAAAAGACACATAATTTCAAGCATTTAATAAGGTAGATTTATTCTGGGTAGTTTAGCTTGCACATTCACTCAAACAGCCCTCCCCAAAGACAACATTAAAAATGTGATTAGTTAGCTGCCATCAATAACACAAAATAGGAAAACACTCTCTGAAGGGACAGCTTTGTGGAGGGCACTGCACAGTGTGTAGTAAAAATATATGGCCTAATAAGTTTACATTTGCAGGCTCATTTGTTAAAACTCTTGAATTTCTAATTTGTGTCGGAAAGATAAATGGATGGAGCCACAGTAAAGTGTGAGATTAATACTGATGGATGGGGATTCAGTTTTTTGCTAGCCTCTTAGTTCCATACAACCCAGTAGGCAGTTTATGGGAAAACCAAATGTAAATAAAAAGGAGGGCATTATTTACTCTGGCCAAGGCCAATTACCAGTTATATTGTTCCTTTCAACTCCACAGTTAAGGGTAATTTTGAGCTAATCTAATTAATATATTTCAGTAATCAAAACCCTTCCAATTTACAATGAGATGTTCATAGGATTGGCTATTGGAAACCCTGAACCATTTGTGAAATCCACCCCACTGAGCAGGTGACTCGTGGACTTTCTTATTGTCTAGTAACATTGCAAATATTTCCTCAGTCATGTTGGACTAAGAAATGTGTTCCTGGGAGAATTATGGGAAGAAGAAAAGGTTCTGTGAAAGAATGTGGATTCAGAGTACGGTGGCTTTCTTCCCGGATAGCAACTTAGAAGGAGGCAATTAAAGGCAAATAAGGTGTATCAGACAGCTCATTTTTACCCCCTTAAATTCCTCCCAGTTGTGTGGCTTGGATATCCCATTGGACACCTCTTTGCTCTGGGATTTTCTGGGACTTTACTGCTCTTACTTACACAATGGCTATTAATATACATGGAGGTAAATTTGAGTGACATCCAGTGAGGAAGAGAAAACATGATTTGAAGCTAGCCAAGATCATCATATGCTACTCAGAGGTGAATTTCAGACAGAGGCAAAATCATCAGCTCTCCTGTCAGGTCAGACATGCCTTATTACTGAATGCTCAGGACTAGTTTGTAAATCTTGTAAAAGATCTTCCTGTTACAAGAACCTACAGTTTTACCATTCAGTGGCATCGTCTGGAGTGGGCATATTTAAATTCAATTAATTGCTTAAATATAGGGTTAGTCTTAGAGTAAAGAAGACCAGGGTTTGAGGTCTGTCTGTGACAGATATTTGGTCTGAATAACCAGAGGCAAGCCACAGCCTTTTTTGATGTCTCAGTTGTCTAAGATTATTTAAATTGCTGACTTGCATCAATGGAGAATCTCCATGCTCAGGTTCCTTATGCTAAAGAAATCACAGGTTTGGAACTTTCCCCTCCAAAAAAAAAATTATTCAAGAGAGCTGGGTGTAATAACATCATTCTTGCTGTGGGGGAGATTGAAGCTGGCAGATCCCCTGACCGTGGGAGTTCTGGGTTTCAGTGGGCTCAGCTAATTGGGTGTCTGAACTAAGGATGGCATCAGTACAATGAGGACCTTGGATTGGAGGGCCCCTAGGTAATCACAGGTTGGATATGGAGCAGGTCAAAATGTCCTGTGCTGATCAAGAGTAGTATTGGGCAGTCAATAAAAAATCATTGTACTTCTGACCTGGGGAAGATAGGGAAACCAGAAAAAAAAAGTCAAGAAAAGTGAAAAACTTATATAAAGTCTGTAGAACCGATCAAAGCATAAATAAAAAATAAAGAGGTGAGACTAATTAAGGAGTTTTGCCCGAAGATCACATTTTAAAGGCAACCCAAATGATGCCACATCTGAAACACAGGGCCCCTATGATGCTCAGGAGAAGCAATTATGTGAATTCTATTTCTATATAATCTCTGGAGTTCTAGTGATAATCACTTTTTTTGGTGAGAGAGTGTGGCTGTGGGATGTTAATGTTAAGAGCTTTGTTTGTAAGGAGCTATTAAAATCAAACTTAGTTTCTTGGCGAGAGGGACTGTCATTCTCTAACAAGCAAGGCAGAGTGAAGCATAGGACCTTTGTGATACTCAGGAGTAGCAACTATGTGAATCCACATGGCGTGATTCCTATAGCCAAGCTATCTGTATGGCAAGAAGTCCATCTCTCCCACGGAGTTTTTATCTGGGGACAGTTACTGGGGCATGCCAATATTCTTCTGAGGGGACCACGAAAGTATAAAGATTACAATTCTCTTTTCCCCAGCCTTTCTTAGGTTCATATAAATGCCTTTTATCTGTTTTATCACTTGTTAAGTCTTGTCAATCCTCCCTTCCCAAATCATCTCTTGCAAAGATCATTATATACATTGGATCAGCTATAATGACCTCTGAAATCCTCTCCAATTCAAGGATTTTTGATCAGGATATAGCCACTTCCCAAGGTTCAGAATACCAGCATAGGTGCTCTCCATTTTATTCAGTGACAAATTAAGAACAGAGGGAATCAAAATATGACATCATTCAAAATAGAGCATTTACTAAGTGTGATTAAATAATCTCCAAGTACTACCCCACCCCAGGACCTTACAATCATTCAATCAATTACAAAGTCCCTGTTCCAAATACTACTCCACCCCTAGGCTATACCTTCATTTAGTCCACCACAAAGCCCCTCTTCTCAAATGGAGATTAGTTTCCAATCATAAGTAAAGTACATTCATTTGTTCAATCATAGAACACAAAAAGGTCAAAAGTTCCCCACCCCTGGATCACAATTGAATCTACCCCAGAGTTACAACAAGTTTAAGCACAGCACTTAACACACCCAAATGGAGGTCTTTTCTTCATCTTGACATGGAGGCACGTTCTCAGCAATCTTTGTTCCTGGGGAGACAAAGCTTAGCAAGGCCACAAGATACATTGCCAGTCTCTTCATTAATTTATCCTGTGTCTGCAGAACAGTCCTAGGACCCCTGAAAACATTAGCAAAACCCTCTCCCAGGATTTCTGTAAACATACAACAAGAAAATCCTTCTTCAGGGCTTCTGAACCAAGAGAAAGATTCCCAGACCCCTGCAACAACAGTACTGTCCTTCACCAGTGGACAGTATTCACTCTCTGTCTGCAGAACAGTCTCAGTAGCTCTGAACCAACAGAAAGGTTCCCAGACCCCTGCAACAACAGCACTGTCCTTCACCAGTGGACAGTATTCACTCTCTGTCTGCAGAATAGTCTCAGTAGCTGTTAACCAACAGCCAAGTTACAGGACTTCTTCAACAACAGGACTGTCTCTCACCAGTGGACAAATCTGGCAAAACAACATCAAAACAGACAGACAAAGTACCAGCAAAACAGCCATGTCTCCTCAGTCCTTGGCAGCTCCAGGGGCAGGTCTCAAAAGTCCAGGGCAATTCAAAGTGGCCCTCAGCAATCCTCTCAGTCTCTCTCTGCCTCTACGATGGTGCTGCTTCCAAAAAGTTCTTCTGCCTCTCTCCTGTCTCTCCAAATCTATGTCACCAGCTCCTCCCAGTTCAGGACTTTCTTTTCACGTCAACAAGTCCATCCCACAGGTGGGATTAACAAGCTCTGGGTTTTAACACAATCAAACCAAAAACCAAGCCAATACAAGGGAATCTTTAATTGCCATTACTATTACAAGGAGGAAATGGCAAATCACTCTCTCATCTTTGCCAAGAAAACCCCAGATAGAGTCATGAAGAGTCAAATGTGACTGTAAACAAATGAACAACAACAGATTATGTATTGGGTACAGTGCTAAGCTTGGTGATAAAAATAAAAATAAAGATGGTCATTGCTTTCAGGGAGCTTACATTCCAATGGAGGAAAAGCACGAATAAAAATGGGACTGAGAAGCAGGAAGTGTGGGAAGGTCCCTGCCCCACAATGGTAAAATGCAAAAAGTCATGTCAGAGCCAGGAGAGGATTTTGTCTTTAGGGACTGACTCCCTCCCTTTCTTGGTTATGAGCTGTTTCTCTGGCCATAGGGATGAAAGGTACTTGATAAAGGGCAGTGTGGCGTGATGGATAGAGAAGCTAACCTCTGATTCCAAAACCTCTGGGCTCAGGTTCCACACATACTATCTGTGTTACCCTGACCTGACCTCTCAGTGCTGCAGGCAGTTCTCCAGGACTATAAGTCATAGTCATGCAGGTAGTTCCTACATCTATGAAAAAGGCTCAGTCATACATGTACGTATTGTAGGCATGTGCATATTTCATGGGGTGTGGGGGTGTGAAGCAGTGCTTTTCAGATATATTCAGGCTGAACCCCACCAACCTCTACCTCTCTCCTCATTGATCCTTTCATTCTAGCTTCAAAGGCGGCAGTAGTGGGCATATTTTGGAATATAGACAATATGTGTGTATACATACATACACACACAACACGTGTGCACACACATGCACGTATGCAAAATGTATATTGTAGACACATATAATGCACATACATATATGTACACATATGCCACATGTAGCACCCTGTATGACATGGTAGGTTTGTATTATGACAGAGAAGACCATCACATGACACACCATGTGACCTGGAATGATTGTCACATGACTTGCTGTGTTTTATAGATGTATATTGTGTGTATAAATAAATATATGTGTATTTATTTACACATACACACACATTTGGAAATTACCACACTTGTAGAAACTCTTTTGATAGGCTTCTTCCTCACCCTCCAGAGTAAAACCAGGAAAATCTCTTCTCTCATAGGCTAATTTCTACTTTCTACATCTTGAATTTCTAAATTAGATGTTTAGCTCAAAGCCACTTTTAGTGGACACTATAATGTTTTAGCAGTATTAATTAACATATAAATGGAGATAAACATTCAACGTATATATGGTTCACACTGTTAGGATTATCTCTTTGTTCCAGCTGATTGGGGGTAGGAGCAGTGTTCTTGAAGACAGGAATGAAGAATTAAACTATATTCATTCACTTTTTCCTCTCTCTTAAAAGATTCTATAGAATTATAGACAGAACTGGTAGGGACCTCAGAGACCATATAGTTCAATCTTTTCATTTTTAGGGATGAAGAAACTGAAGCCAGCGACTAAATGACTTGCCTAAGGTCATATAATTAGTAAATATAAGAGGTTTAGATTTGAACCTGTGTATCCTAAACTAATAACTAGAGGGGTACAGTGGATAGGGTGTAGACTATGGAGTCAGGAAGACTCATCCTTTCAGGTTCAAATCTGACCTCAGACACTAGTTGTATGACCCTGGGCAAGTCATTTAACCTTGTTTGCCTTAGTTTCCTTATCTGTAAAATGGGCTGGAGAAGAAAACCCCAAATGGGGTCACAAAGAGTTGGACACAGCTGAAACAACTAAACAACAATTAACAATCTCTAACTAAAGAACCAGCATTCTTTTCTTAGTAACATACTGTCTCCTTATCCTTTGCATAAAAGTCGTGCTTTTTAAATAGCAAAAATCACTTAGGATATAAATGTTTAGTGATTGAGTGGTCATATCCAAATTGCTACCTTCAATTTTAGATGGTTGGCTCTCAGTGCATAGCACCTATGTCCTTTTCATGCAAATCATACACCTACCTCTATTAGCATCACACACAATATAGGCACTAAAATAGATGGCATTGGAGTATCATAGTGAAAGCAGGCCTGAAGGAGGATATATAAGATATTTTACTTAGCATGGCAACACCAACTTTACGAGAGTTCAGTGGCTGTGTTGTGGGAATGTCATCTACATAGGAGACACGATTAAGTATGATGACTGAGGACCCCATGGCATTCCCTTCCTAGAATGGATGGGATTTAACTCTCATAATCTACTGAAATCCCATTGTGAGAGAACTGTGCCAGACCACCTCTAATCTTCCTTTAGTATAAATTGAAAAAGTAGTTACTTTATATTCTACGCCGGCCTAAGCATCATAGAGGTAGATTTTTGTGTCCCAATCTATAGGTGGTTGAGTTTTGTGAAGAAATCTGTGATCCCTTGTGTTTTATAGTTTATCCTCTAAAGTCCTTTGGGAATAAATGGTGCTGCTGTCTGAATCTCAGTCTGTTCATTGTTGATGTTCATGGCTCCTGTGTGTAGCAAAGAAAACCCTCTTAGTGAAATGAGGACGGGATTTCCAAGACCAAAATTCATTCTCTCTCCTCCATACTACTCTGTTACATAAGAAGCCCAGGCCACAACTGTGGTATATCTTTGGCCTCAGGTGGCTCTGCTGCCTGCAGGCCAGGACCGGCCTTCTCTTGAGCCCCTGCAGCTATTTTTAGCCTGGGGCACTATGGAGAAATTTCTGTAAATACAGTGTCTGTCAATCTGGCACCTTGTAACATAACTCCTAAAAGTGACAAGTCTAATAGGCAGTTCAACTGAGGATAATTTTAGAGCCAATTAGTTTCATATACTATGATTGCAAAGGCCCCAGAAACATAATATGGGCTGAAGATCTGTAGCTTTTCTCCTATCCTCAGATGTCTGGGTGTTCAGATACAGTCAATGCATTTGTTTGTCAGTTACTAAACAGTGAAGTGAGGAGCCCATGGTAGATATTCCTTCTTTGCTAGTATAGGAGCTGTCAGTGAGAAGTGTTACCAGGCTAGGGGTAGATTCAGGTAATTGTGACTCTGGGGAGTAATTAGGGAGTAAGCAATATATTATAGGCAACATCAAGAATCTGCTAGTGCTGGTGATTGCTAGACTGGATGTTATGGTTATGGTGGGAAAGACACTCACTAAGTGCTTGTTGATGGATTCATTGAAAGAAATTGTAGGAACATCATTGCTTTGTAATTTATGAACAGTAACTTGGTGCCTGCTCCAGGGCTTGGTTTTCAGTTTCTTATCTAAGAGGTCATAGAAACCTGGGAGTCTGCAATGTAGTAGAAAGAGAACGGAACCCAAAGTCAGGAAAGGCCTGATTTCTGATTCCTCTTCTGGTCTTTCCTAGCTATGTGATAAAAAGCAAGTCATATGGCTTCCCTGAGTCAGAGATTCTTTTCTGTACAGTAGGGATAAAAATTCCTTGTAGTACCTACCTCTCAGTACTATTGCGAGGTTCAAATTAGATTATTGATGTAAAATGCATCACAAACCTCAAAGTTCTGTATAAAGGACTGTTAGAGATCAGTAGAGAATCTTAGGAATTGAAAAGAACTTTGCAGACTATCTGGTTGGCACCCCTCATTTTATAGCTAAGGAAAACTAAGGCCTATATAGATTATGTGACTTGCCCAGTCATAAAGCCAATAAGTACCAAAGTTGGGAATCAAGGTTTCCAGACTCTCAGCCTGGTACTCTTTCAGCTTTGCTACCTTTGCTACCCTGCCCATGAGTTGTGTGGCTCATTTTGGTTTCTGAGCATAGAAATAGAACCACATGGGGTTTTATTTGTGGCTATTGGTGCCCAAGGGAGAGTGGGCACTTTCTACTGGGATTGTCTGACTATAGGCTATAGGAGTGATCAGGTTGAGAGATCTAAGTAAATTTAATCATAATTATAACTCTCTGTGATGATAGATTGACCCTAGGCTTGGCTGATGAACATCTATCAAAGTGTCTGTTATCTTTTTTCACAATTAGATATGAGGGTGGGGAGGAAGCTACACTTGAAATTGTTGAAGAGCTATTGTACTTTATGTAGATTTTTTTCTTACTATGAAGATGAGATGTGTTTTCCTTGAGTGACCAAATGGCAGTATATATGGTAAAATGCCCACTTTAGAAATAGTAATAAGTTAGAAAGGCACACATTGTTTTTCTCCAAAATAGTAAAATATATTACTACAGAGGGAGAGGTGGGTTGGGAAGGAAATCACCAAGATATATCAAGAAAGTTTAGATTGGGATACATAGCCCCCAAGAATGAAGAGCCATAGAGTGGAGATGACATGCTTTGATATTCTTCTCTGGTAAATTTTATTTATTGTAATTCATGAAGATTCATATTAATTTCATAGTTCCAATACAACACAAACTTTAAGAATCCCTTTAGTGTACACTTGAGCAGCTGAAGAAAGCTGAAGGTATTTGTATGCTCAGTAATTAGATTGGGTCAGAATGATATATAGTAAGTGAAGCTATTCCATCATTTCAGAGTTTTAGTGGAGTTTGTGTTGAATGTATTTGACTTCAAGGCTATTTGGAAGTTTTAAAAAAAATTTAGTAACAAGATAGGAAAACTATAAGTGATTAGCATTGACAAGATTGGCCCCACTTTTAGGTGGAAGAGGTAGTTGATTTTATCTCTCATTTTAAGGGTTCTAGTCTTCCCTGTCACAAAATATACTATCATCCTCCCCTCCTATTAAATTTGATATCTCCTCCCAAACCCTCTGCCCCATCAGTCTCCTTCCTTCAGGTCAGACAACAAACATAACAATAACTGACATTTATAGATTACTTCATAATTATACAATGTTTTCCATAGATGCCCAATTTAACTTCACAATAACTCTGCACAAAAGATGAGTCAGATATTATTGATGATTTCATTTCCAACAGGCATGTAGAGGAGGGAGAATTTTACAGTGATATGCACAGAGTATCCAGAGAGTAAGAAATGAGCATTTGTTAAGAGCCTACTGTGGACCAGGCACTATGGGAATAGAAATAGAAACAGAAACAAAAAGAAAGGTGGTCTACCCTTAAGAACTTACATTCTAATGGGG
The DNA here is from genome assembly GCF_028583685.1 of Petaurus breviceps papuanus. NCBI lineage: Eukaryota > Metazoa > Chordata > Mammalia > Diprotodontia > Petauridae > Petaurus > Petaurus breviceps. The sequence continues at coordinate 2,367,346 of NW_027187263.1, read as the reverse complement.
GAGAGCAATACATAAGGAAGGATGAAAAGGGAGGAGGTACTTGCATTGGGGTACTAAGTACAGAGACTGAGGGATGGCTGGTTTGGGTTCTTCTCCAAAATGGAGATTCCAGGAAGAATTCACCAGTGGGAAAAGAGGCCCCCCCCCAAAAGGAGTGGAATATGAAGTGCTCCTTAAAAAAAAAGAAAGGAAAGGAAAAGGACTATGATTTTCTATATGAAAATAAAGAAGAAAAAGAGACAGAAGGAAATCTTGATCTGTGATAGAATGTTGGAGCATGTAAGACTATGACAGAGAGAAAAGAGGGAAGAAGAGGGAACACCTGGAGTTAACTAATAGATATATGGTAGATAAACCCTCTGAGGAGGAAAGAACTACATGCCCTACAAGGCATAGTGATATAGAATCACTGACACTCTCAGATGAGAGATTATCTGTAGCAGCAAGCACCCCAAGCGTCCTCAGGGTTTGCAGCTACCACAGGTTCTTGGATCTGCTTTGTTAAAGGAAAGCAACTCAAAATGGGTTAACAAGCTTACTTTAATCAGTCAGACATATATCGTTTACCTTGTTCAGGAGAAAAGGTCAGCACCCTGAACCTCAAAGTATACAGGCATAATTATTAAGACAGAAACATCAAGTAGACAAATTTCCAAACTGTCCAACCATTACATCCATACCCAGTCAACATCTGGGTTTCCACATTCTGGGTTTTTCAAAGCCGGGGGACTCTCAACAACGGCTTCCCAGAATTCAGATCAAATCACAGAACACTTCTCAAAGTGAGTCCCAAAACAAAGCTACACATCAGGACTTATATAGCCTTCTCCTGGCTCAGAGAATGTAACAACCTTATTGACTCACTGGCCAATCAAAAAGTATCTACTGAAAAACAAGCCTCCCTCCCCAGGCTTCTGGTGCACTTTAGCCTAGGGGCAGGGAAGATCTTTAAAATTTACATTCGCATTACATTCGGCCCCAAGATCTTTCATGCCCATAGCATAGACAATTTACTTTTGAATTAGCTCTGAACATTTCTTAGGTCACATTTTCAAGGTACAGAACTAAAGTTACCAAAGTGGCCACTGGGCCTTAAAACAAACACAAAGTACATAGCATTATCACTTCAATTCAGAACAAGAGTTCAAATAAAGTTCTGGGGGGAGGGGAGTGTCCTTCCCCTCACACAGCTCCAGCCCCAGCTTCCAAGCACAGAGAGGGGGCTGGGCAACAAAACCAACAAGGTGGGGTCCCTGGGGATCCAAGGCACTTCATCCCACCCTCCATAGTCACAAGTCCATCCTCCCCCTGGGTCCCAAACTGTGGGATGCAGCCAGGAAACACACTCAGTGCCCCTGCTTTGCTGCTCAGTTCTTATCTTTTCCTGTGGCTGAATTCCGAACTCCTGGGTTCCATCTCCTCCCGCAGGCGGCAGCCGCTCCTGGCTTCTGCCCAGGTCCCGATGCAGGCAGCTCACTATTCCTGCTCTCAGCTCAGCGAAGTCCGCATGCAGGCCATTCTTCTCTCCTGCTCCCCAGCTCCACAGAATCACAGCTACCACAACTGGGAAACAAACAATTATCCCAGTCCCCATACTTTCCTTTTACTCTGCAGATCCTGTTCGTGACGCCATTTTGTAGCAGCAAGCACCCCAAGCATCCTCAGGGTTTGCAGCTACCACAGGTTCTTGGATCTGCTTTGTTAA
>NW_027187263.1:2346246-2365631 GCF_028583685.1 Petaurus breviceps papuanus | reverse complement strand
GGACTCTCAACAACGGCTTCCCAGAATTCAGATCAAATCACAGAACATTTCTCAAAGTGAGTCTCAAAACAAAGCTACACATCAGGGCTTATATAGCCTTCTCCTGGCTCAGAGAATGTAACAACCTTATTGACTCACTGGCCAATCAAGAAGTATCTACTGAAAAACAAGCCTCCCTCCCCAGGCTTCTGGTGCACTTTAGCCTAGGGGCAGGGAAGATCTTCCAAATTTGCATTCCCATTACATTATCCAGGAAGGATCAGAGGAAGAAAAGACAGGTAGGCTAGTGGACAGCTCCCAGATGAGCAGTAGGAGGCAACTCTCAGTCTCTAACAGTAGAGATATCTGCCTTCTGCTGGTAAGGATCCAAGTCATGGAGATGTCCTGAGAGGTGTCAAGCCAGAGGACAACTGTACATTCATGGTCATTCATGTAGGGATAAGTGATGCTATGGTTAATCATGTGATGCACAAATATAGAAAACATTTTTAATGTTATGAAGTCGGATAAGAAAATGCAAACTTTAAAGACACATGTGATGTTTTGATAACTGTTGCCAATTGAAAAAGTCAAGGGCTTCAGAAGAGAAAGACAGGTTGGGGAAAAGAACGTTAGGAGGAGGATGTGTGAACCCTGAATATACTATAGTAGTAGTTGCTGTTTTTAAAGTAAGTAAGGCAGGAGAAAAGTGAAAGATTACTTGGGGTAAGGTGGGTGTCAGGGCTGGATCTCATGATCATTTACATTTCTATAGCACTTTGAGGTTTATGGAAGTGCTCTTCTTATAACAACACTGTGAGGTGTTGTGAGATGTGTGTCAGTAAAAAGGTTGTGAACTCTGAAAAATTGAAAAAGGGGAAATGAAATTTCAAAATAAGGGAAATACAGATTAGAATTTAAGTGGAAAAAGTAGGATGCAGGGCTAAATTTCCCAAGCAATATTAGGGGCATGATTGTGTCTTTAAGGGAATTATTTAAACATTTTAATTATCATACTTTTAGAGCTGAAATCTTTAACTTGATTAAAAGATAAGCAATCCTGCTCACTCCATCTATAATCCTGTCAGATATTGTTTGACAAAAGGTACATAATATTTATTTGAAAAGCAATGGATTGCAAATAAGCTCCTAGTGTTAGAAGAACCAACTTCCTCAATAGAAAAATTTAGTTCCACAGACTCTACTAAGGACTTTGGTTTTCTCAGAAATGATTGATAACCTGGATCTATAGGACTGCTATCTTACAACCTACCAGAACCTTTTTTAAATAAGAGTTTTAGGAAGGCTAAGCTCTATAATGAAGCCTTGTAAGTTGGTTGTCAACTCTTACCCACATTGATGGCATTCTTGCATTTGTACATGCACATTTGCCTCTCAGTGGGATTGAGTATTTGACATTTCAAAGGCTGTATGATAGGATCCAGAAAATAAACACTGCTGTAGTATTTCTGAAGGCTGATCATCTGTTTACCATAATGCCAGTTAACAGTAAGACTACAAATTAGACACTGACTTGATTGATCACCAAATTTCATTGCTGCTTAACATCATGTAATTCTTAAAGAGAAAAAAATTCCATCGAGTTTGAAGTGTAATAAGCTTTTCTCTCTATTATTATTATTAATACAAATGATATCTGACATTTATATATCACCTTTAAGTTAGCAAAAAGCTTCAGAAAAGTTACCTCATTAGAACCTCATAATCTTGGGAGGTAGGTAAAGATGAGGAAACTGAGGTTCAGAGAGGGGAAGTGATTTATCCAAGATCAAGTATAGGATGCAGGATCAGAATCCTGACCTTCTTGATTTCAAGTTGAATACTCTGTCCCTTAGGGCACTAGTTTCTCCTTTACCCTTCTCCTTTGTTCCTAAAATGGTTTGATCAGGGATAAGGACATGATCCTGGAGAGAAGGGCTGAACACTTCCATAGTGTTCTCAATGGATTGTCATCAGCCAATGCTGAAGTAATTGACCATTTACCTCAGGTTGAAACCAATCTTTCTGTAGCCAAACTTCCAACTGAAGAAAAATTTTAGATGCCATTAGTTTCTTCTTGTGTGACAAAGTGCCTGGTACCACTTCCATTCTAGCAGAGATTTACAAGGCAATGACTCTATTGCCTATAGTAAAGTTGACTGAAATCTTCAGGGTTATATGGCAAGATAAGATTATCCCCCTAGGGGATCAAGGATGCCTCCATTGTCAATCTCTTTAAAGGAAAAGGAAATAAGTTGTCCTGTGACAATCACAGAGTAGTCTCTCTTAGTCATTGCTGGTGAGATTCTTGTCAGAGTCCTTCTTAATAGGCTGATCCTTCACCTGGAAGACAGTAATCTACCCAAGAGCTCTAGCTATATATATATATATATATACACATATATATTCACACACACACACACACACACACACACACACACACACACACACACATATATATGATATAGCTCTAGGGCAACTCCAATGAGCCACAGTAGTGGCTCCAGAAAAGGCTGAGGAATGGTCAATATGATGCTTGCTGCCTGACAAATACAGGAGAAATGCCAGGAATAAGGCACAATGGTTATCAATCTGACCAAGGCCTTTGAAACTGTCACTCGTGAGGGCATGTGGAAAATTATGTCGAAATTTGGTTGTCATGAAGAGTTCATCAGTATTGTGTGTCACTTTCATGATGGCATGCTTGCATGGGTTCTGGATAATAATAGATGATGTTCTTGCGCTTTCTCAGTCACCAATGGAGTAAATCAGGTCTGTGTGCTTAGTCTCATACTGTTTAGCATGATGTTTTCAGTGATGTTGTCAGATACCTCCAACAAGAATGAAAAGAGCATCAAGGTCAACTACCACACTCATGGCAAATTATTTAACTTGAAAAGGCTACAAGTCAAGACTAAAGTAGAGGGAGAGTTGGTGTGCAGCTTTCTGTTTGAAGATGATGCACTCAATACAGTCTCTGAGACTGAGATGCAGCAGAATATGGATTGATTTTCTGATGCTTGTGCCAATTTTGACTTCAAGAAAATGGAGGCTCTCCACCAGCCTGCACCACACCATTCATATGTAGAATCATTATTTATAGCAAATGGAGAAATTTTGAATGCTATGGATAAGTTCACTTACTTTGGCTCTATATTTTCCAGAGATATAGACATAGATCATGAGGTTACCACATGCATTGCCAAAACTAGTTTAGTGTTTGGTAGGCTGCAAAGGAAAGTGTGGGAGAGAAGGGGTATTAGACTGCCTACCACACTGAAGGTCTACAGAGCCATTGTACTGACCTCATTGCTGTATAAATTTTTGCATTTGTTGTATACATTGTTGTATGCCCGTCAAACCTGGACAGTCTACCAGTGCTGTGCCAGAAAATTGAATCACTTCCATTTGGATTGTTTTAGGAAGATTCTGAAGATCACCTAGTAAGATAAGGTGCTGGGCTCTGAGGTTCTTTCTTGAGTTGAACTGCCAAACATTCAAATTCTACTGTAGAGAGTGCAACTCCAATGAGCTGGACATGTTCAAATACTGAATATATGTTCATGTAAAAGACTATTTTATGGGAAACTCACACAGAGCAAGTGCTCACATGGAGGTCAGAAGAAGCAATACAAGGACACTCTCAAGGTATGGATTGTGAGAAATGGGAGACATTGGTACAGGACCATCTAGCACAGTGTGCCCAAATCAAAGAAAGTGCTGTGCTCTATGAGCAAAGTGGAATTATAGTAGCTCAAAAGAAAAATAAGGTGCATAGATTTAGAGACATCTCTTTCCCAAATGTCCATATGGACTATTTGTGTCTGCCCTGTGGTAGAGCTTTCTGAGCTCTTATTGTTTGATCAACTGCAATTGGACACACTATACATTAACCTCAAAATTGTGATGTCATTTTGATCCTCTTTAATTATAAAGGACAAGAACAAGATTTAGTACTTCTGAGATACAGAGAGCATTTTTTTTTGTTTTCAAACCTAAGAAATGATTTCTTGGACAGGATTCTTCCCATCTTAATCTTTTTTTTTTTTTTTAAAGCAATCAGGGTTAAGTAACTTGCTCAAGGTTACACGGCCAGTTATTATTTCTGGGTGTGGTGCTGAGTATCTGAGCCTGGATTTGATCCAGGTCATCCCGACACTGGAGCCGGTGCTCTTACTCGCTGAGCCACCTGGCTGCCCCTAAGCAATTGGGGTTAAGTAACTTGCTCAAGGTTACACAGCCAGGTGTTTCTGGGTGGGTGCTAAGTGTCTGAGCCCAGGATTCGATCTCCAGGTCTTCTCAACACTGGAGCCGGTGCTCTTACTCGCTGTGCTACCTGGCCGCCCCTTCCCATCTTAATCTAAAATAGTATTTTGTACATATATCAATTTTTACTCGATCCTCTCTTCAGACTTACGGAATTTTGGAATTGAACTTGAACCCAAGTCTCTGCACATGACTTCAATCATAAATAGATAAGCTTAGGAAGTTGTCTTTGACTTATGACAGTTGACCCTCGGAACCCTAGCAATAATGTCACTTCTTATTATGGCTGGCATTTTCAGCAGTCACACTGTTCAGCTATTTTACTTCCTCGCATTACTCTAGTCAATAGAAGTCTTTTCTGCTCTCTCTGGTTTTAAGACAAACACTGTCTTACTGCCATTTCCTCCTCTGGTTCCCTCAGGAATTCCTCCCATACTCTGTACAAATTCTTTGCCCATGATCATCTAAATAAGTAGAAATTAAGTAGGATTCTCTGATTTGGTACATAATCCTTCCTGGACATAATCCTTCCAGGTTAGAAGACCTGTATTTATTCCTAGCTCTGATTCTTATGAATTATGTGATCCTGGGCAAACCACAGCTTCTCTGAATCCTAGTTTTCACATCTATAGAGTGGGAATAAAAATACTTCTATTATCTACCTCCCAGGGTAAAGAGAATGCTTTATAAACTGTAAAATAGTGTTACATAAATGTGAGTTATTACATGATTAATTTATATCTGCTTGTTATTTTTATACATTTCATGGCTAGAGGCAGCTGGATGGTGTGATAGATAGAATATTGATCTGAAGTCAGGAAGACCTAAATTCAAATCTGACTCCAACAGGACAGAACCAGGATGGTGGAGCGAAAGCAGGAATTTGCTTGAGCTCCTACTCCAACCACCTCCAAATCTGGCTTCAAACACTTAGTAGCTGTGTAACTTTGGGAAAGTCATTTACCTTCTGTCTGTCTCAATTTCCTCCACTGTAAAATGGGGATAATAATAGCACTTACCTCCCAGGGTTGTTTGAAGATCAAATGAGATAACATTTGTAAAGCACTTAGCACAGTGCTTGGCATTTAAATGTTTATTCCTCCCTCTCACTTCCTGACTTATGACAATTTTTTGACATTGGACTAACCGCATTAAGCCTTCGAACATCACGAAGCTTCCTTAATGAAATACACTGCCATTCCAAGGGTTTTTCTTAACCATAAGGATGAATTTAAGAATCTGGGGATATCCTGGAGAAGAGAAGCCTTGAAAGGAGCGTGAGAGCTTTCTTCCAATATGTGAAGGGAAGTCACTCAGGAGAGGGATTAGAATTGTTCTGTCTGGTCCCAGAGAGCAGAATGGTGGGTAGAAATAGCAAAGGGGAAAATTTGAACTTGTCAGGAAAAACCTTCCCAATAATTAGGGAAATTTAAAAGTGGAATGTGTTGCCTCAGGAGACAATGAAAACAAAGTGTCTAAAAATCACATATTGCCCAGATGAAAACAGAATTAGATCTGCAGCCCATTGAATTAGTGTGAGTGTGTTTATCTTGGGCAGCCTTGTCTGTGCACCTACTTATTTTTAAGATCTTAAAGAAATTGTTTCATCGTGCAAAGGCATCAAATTAAAAAAAAAAATCCTTAAAACACAGTCTTTACCAGAGCCAATAAAAATGTAAATCCACATTCCAAAGGCAAGTATGAAATATGGAAGATCAGTTTCAGTTTCAGTTTGCCTACCTCTTACTTGGGTAGATTCCTTTTCTTATGGTGACTTGTACAATGAATTGTCACACACATTTCCAATCAAATAGATTGGTCCATCACAGACAACACTGCATCAGCTTAACATCAGAGCATAAGGTAATTTACATATAAACTGCTTTATGTTCTGAATAATAAAAATGTCAGGGCAAATAGGAAATGTTAGAAATGGTGATATTTTTCTACTACTCTAATTTATAGCCATCTTTAAAAATCAGAACCACAAATGAAGGTGATTGATATCATAGTTGGTAGATGCCAAAGAGAATATATGACATCCTTTGAATCTTATATTTGATTTTAGGTCTTGGTGCTATTTTATGGGTAAACTATTTGGCCATTGAAATGATGTCTCTCACCTAGTGATAGTTAAAGTGACTCTATCTCAAAAACAAAGGATTTTCTTGGTTGTATTAGCTGTGTGTGGAAGCGTTCCCTTCAAATTTTTCCTCATAAGTATGGGTGTGAAAAAATGGCCAGTTTCTCATTCTACTATGTGCCCCTCTATGGGGCTTATTTGAGCTTGGTGCTTCTGGGGACTTCAAAGAGACTTGTTTTCAGATCATCTTCCCAGGTCATGGAGCAAGATCACGGGGCCCTCAGTGAGTAAGAACTGAAGAGACTTGCGATGCCCTCTTCAAATAGAATAAGAGAGATTCCAGGAGGAGTGGGACTGCAGAAAGGATTCATGTCAGAACAAAGATTACACTAGACAGGACAGTAGATCATGTGTGATTTACTCAATGCTGGCGTGTTTATTCCTTCTAAATTTTGAAAGAGGTAAAAGATATGTGCGAATACCTATGTGTGTATATAAAAACAAATGTGTGCATAAAAATCTCATATCTAAACCTCCAAAAATAATTCAGGCCTGTCTGCCTGATTCCCTTGCAAAAAGAATAGGGGGAGAGAAATCCTTTAAAGTAGTTATATACTCTTTGGGGATCAGAGAATGAATTTTGACTTGTGCTTAGAGAATACATTAATCTGTGTGCTACAAAGATCTAGATAACATATCCCTGCAATAAAAAATAGGATAAAACCAGAAAATGGAAATTTTTGCATCAACTCAAAACTTGGACAGGGGTCATAAGGGACTCATTCAACTGTGCTTATCTAGCATAGAGGTGTCTGATGTTCTTTCTTGATGGAATGTTAGGTTTGGGGGTAAATCATCTACAATTTTTGCCTTTGGAGGCAGACAGATAGTTGTCTATTTCTGCTGGCACTAATTATAAATAATGCTCTTCCATAGGAAGTTCAATGCTTAAGTAACAGCAATTACTCATCTATATGCTGTCTTTCACTGAATAACTATAGGGATTTCAGCATTTTTACATAATTGTTGTGAGATCAGTCAGAAGGAAATTCAGGTGATACCTCCACCTTTAGGCTCCTGTCAGGTCTCAGTTTTTTTTTTTCACAGTTCTTTTTGAGGATATGTATATGTGGTGTTTTTCATGGTTCTGTCTTGGGGTGTCTTCTCTTCTCCTTCTATACTAGTTCCCATAGTGATGTCATCAGCTCACATGGATTTAATTACCATCTCTATGCTGATGATTCCCAAGTCTACCTCTCTTGCCTTAATCTCTCTACTGACTGACTTTCAATCTGGCATCTCCAACTACCTTTCAGACATCTTGAACTAGATGCCCAGTAGACATCTTAAATTTAACATGTCCAAAATGGAACTCATTCCACCTTCCCCAATCCCTCCCCACAATTCCTGCCCCGCAACTTCTGTAGAGGGCAACACTATCCTCCCAATCCCTCAGGCTTGTAACCTAGAAGTCATCTTGAATTCTTCTCTATCTCACACCCTCATAATCAATCTGTGGCCAAGACCTGACAATTTTACCATTGCAACTTCTCTCAAATACATCCCCTTCTCTTTTTTCACATTGTCACTATTCTGGTGCAAGCCCTCATCATCTCACAACTCAATTATTGAATAGCCTACTGGTGGTTCTGCCTGCTTTGTGTCTCTCCCCATTCCAACCAACTCTCCATCCAGCCACTAAAGTGATTTTCCTAAAACACAGGTCCAATCATGTCACCTCCCTACTCAATAAACTCTGTTGGCTCCCTATTGCTTCCAGGACTGAATATAAAATGCTCTGTGTGTCATTGAAAGTCCATCATAACCTAACCCCTTTCCAGTCTTCTTGCATCTAACTCCCCAATACATACTCTTTGATTGAGTGGCACTGGCCTCTTGGCTGTTTCAGGAGCAAGACACTCCATTTCTAGGCTCCTGGTATTCTCTCTGGCTGTTATCCATGCCCAGAACTTTCTCCTTTATGCACTTGGATTACTAACTTCCCTGACTTCCTGTAAGTCCCAACTAAAATTTACTTTCTTGAGGAAGCCTTCTCCAACCCCTCTTAATGGAGGTGGCCTCCTGTAGCCGCAAGCACCCCAGCATCCCCAGGGTGGCTGCCAACACAGGTTCTTTGATCTGCTTTTCTAAAGGAAAGCAACTGAAAGTGGGTTAACAATCTTGCTTTAATCAAACATATGTCATTTACCTAGTTCAGGGGAAAAGGTCAGCACCCCAAACTTTAGAGAATACAAACAAGTTACAAATAGAAGTTACAAGCAGACAGAGAAACAGATCAGCAGACAGGCTTCCAGCTGTCTGGCCATTATATCCATACCTAGTCAGCTACCAGAGAGGGAAGCATCAACAGCTGGGTTTTCAAAGCCAGGGGGCTCAACAGCTGCCCAGAATCTCATCTGGTCAAATCACACAACACTTCTCAAAGTGAGCCCCACAGCAAAACCTCATATTAGGGTATATATATATATATATATATCCTTCTCCTGGGTTAGAGAATGTCACAACCCTCTTGACCCACTGCCCAATCACAAAGTAACAAGGTATGAGCATTCCTGAAAAACAAGCCTCCCTCCACAGGCTCCATGTGACCACATTCAGCCTATTAGGGGGCAGAGTATATTTTCAAATCAGGGAAGGTTCTCAGAGTCACTAAAGCCTATCAAAGGGCCAAGAGGCAGGGAAGATCTTCAGATTCCCATTCCCATAACTCCTCCCTCTGTTAATTATTTCCTACTTTTTCTTTATATAACTTGCTTTATGTATAATTGCATGTTGTCTCCCCTATTAGATTGTAAGCTCCTTGAGGGCAGAGACTGTCTTTGTATCCCTAGCACTTAGCACAGTGCCTGGCACATAGTGGTCATTTAATACATATTTATTGATTAACTGATGAGATGAAGTCAATTGAGGCAGTGTTGTAGATTTGCAAGGGGCACTTACCAGTCAAATCCAAATCCCTATTTGGTTATGACTAGTCTTTTATAAATAGGACTATAGGTTATTAGACTAGAAAGAAGTTATAAAGGACATTTAGTCTAACCCCTTCATTTTATATCTGTGGAAACTGAGGACCAGAGAGTATAAATGGTGTGTTCTAGATCACACACTGAGTTTATGATAGAGTTAGTAATAAAAACTGTCTCTAGGTTTCCAATTCAGTGCTCTTCCCATTATGTTACATTGTGTCACCAATATGCAGTACATGAAAGAGAATAATTTGAGATAAAGCTGAAGGTTGGCTTATTTTTTTTTTTGCAAGATTTTCAAGTTTGCTCTAGATTTGGTAGATAGGAGGAACTAACACTCTACCCAGCAAATTGGGTCTGGATGAACTGTTGGAAACATGGTCCAAATAGTAATAGTTTACATTTTCCAAGGGTGCTAAGGTTTTGCCTCATTAACTATAGCATTTAAATCTAATCTAGGGGTCTTATAACACTTAAGATAGTCCCTACTTTCAAAGATTAGAAGAATTCTTTCCATGTAGTTGAATTCAGTAAATACTTGCTGAATGAATGAAGGAAATAATTTCAATGTGAAATGCAATGTTCTAAGCATGTTTGCCAAGTACTTTTCTTGAAACGACCTTGAGTGGTTGGTAATAGAGGCTTCCTTGCCCATTTTTATAGCTGAGGAAAGGTGCCAGTCTTCATGAGTTGTTGTGGCTGAAAAACTTCATTTTCTGTTAGCTAGACATCTGATGATAATTCTCTCCAAATTTAGCTAGAGTACCAAAAAGACAGACATACAGGCTATATACACAAGCCATCACCTTGGCATCACTATATCAATCAGGCCTGCACTGAGGGTCTTTCAAGATTTGTAGTACTCACTGGAAGTTGTTCTCCACTAACACAGCCTTCTAGAATCCAGGGTCACTTCAACTTAGGACTCTAGGGCCACTGAAACCCTACTAAGTGAAAATGTATGCAGGACGCTTCAGCAGTATTGTTTCCATGGGTTCCTAAAGTGGGCGATACTGCCACCTGGAGGGTGCTGGAGCCATCCAGGAGAAGCAATAGTAGCCTTAGGTGCAATTGTGGGATGTTGAAGAAGGGGGTGGTGCAAGCATAAAGAAAGAAGACAAGAAAATTTTGAAAAACCGTTCATACATGTTTCATCTGTTGTGCAACAGAGTTAAAAGTCCTAGTGATTACATGATTTTTCAAATAAACACACAAAATGCAAGTTATAACCGAATCAGTGATCAAGGCTGCAACACGTCTTAACAAGCAAGTGTTAGCAGGGGAGCATATGGTGTATTGTCAGGAAGTCCAGCACACATTGGCAGAATATGTGGGTGTAATGACTTGTTTAGATTACAATACTATACTATTACATGATGCAATATGTGTCATCAAAATTGCAATGCAGGAAAAGCCCCACAAATTTACCATAAATTACTAAATTTTTTTTAAAATTACACAAATTAAAAACAAAAAATCTGTTAAAGGGTTAAAGAAAGTAGATTTCCAGGGGCACTGAGTAAATTCTCCTCCCTCCCCCCAAAGGAGGTAGTAGGCCCTTGGGAACCTCTGCTTTAGGCTAGGTGTTAATAATCTATGGCCCAAGACCAAATTCTGTCCTCTGCTTCTCTTATTGTATTTTTAAATTGTTGTTTATTTATTGCTATTGCATTTAAATAAAGTTTTATTGTATCAAAATGTAAAAACTATTTTTAGCTTCCCACTCCCCTCCAGGGTCATACAAAAACAATGAAGGCAGGCTTGCCCTTGGGCTAAAATTTGCTGACCCCTGACTTGGACATTTATGAGAAAGGTGACCCAGAACTGAAAATAAGGTGTGACTGGTAGGAAATTGCAATGAACTATTTTTAGCCTACAATTTAGCACGAATGTTGATCAGCTTGATAGGGCTACTGGACTTTGGTGGGAGAGGGTGGGATAATAGATTTATTGGAATACATTCCATATTATCTCCCCTATTATCTTCTCTCCTTTTGGTGGTGAGAATGGTATAACAAGGGAAAAGTATTTCACACTAAATTATACAGCTCAAAAATGATTTTTAAGCCTTCATTGGAAAATAGCAATTCCCTAATGGATAGTATGAAGAACTAGGAACCATGGTTTTAAGGCAGGAACCTGGATGAAAAAATGGTAGGTATAGGAGAGCTAACAGAACCAAGGTGAGGAACAGTGGTAGCAAGTGACTGTGGTTAATGAGAAGAATAAAAAAAAATCTTTAGTTCTGAAATATTAGAGGAGGTTAAACTATATTCCTTAGTGTGAAGCTATTCAACTGTAATGGTGACTTCATCCCATGTTCACATTTTTGAGACCATTTTTTGCTGGTGACAAAAGGTATGTGCAGTTATATACAATTTGATTTTTCTAGGTAGTACCTTCTTTTTTTTCTCGAGCTTCTTTCTTCTCAGTACATTTTACTGAACCCTTTCAGTTTGACTTCCTTTTGTATGTCTGCATCTTAGAGCAGCATTCTGCTTGCTTGATGAAATGGATGATCAGATGTATGGACAGGCAACATTCCCTGGATATTCTTTAAGCATGGTTAATAACTACTGGGAGGCAGGGAATATTAGGTACTATTTGAGTAGCAAATATTTTACTACTGACATTACCTAATAATTATCTCTAAATGAAATAATAAAATTGCTGTGTTTTTAAAGCTCTTTAGTGACTCATAAAATAAGGTTTAAAATCTTATATTTTATCACACTTTTACTTCGGTAATTATTATAGTAAGTGATAGAAAAGTGAAGGGTAAATCCTCTGGAGATTACACCTTTGAGCTCCTGCAAGGAAAGGGCTCTGGACTCTTAGAAAATGAATTGAACCATAGACAACTCAGTCAAAGCACTGACTTCCTGACTAGCTAGTGAGCAAAGCTTGCTAACTGCATTCCAAGGTCAGCAAATTTACTTCACATCATCCCATATCTCTCCCAAACAAATGAGGTAGAAATTGTCAATGCTCAAAAATCCAAAACCAATTAATTGATAACAAGTATTGTCTTAAAAGATCAGTTGGATAATTTTGTGGGAAGTTTGTTCTGAGGTTCATGGAGTGGCTAGATGCTCATTAACTGGTATGTAAAATTTACTTCTTAACCTTAATTATTTCATTCACCTGGGTAATTTTGCAATTGGAAACCACTTATTTATTAGTAAATTTCTTAGTTTTTTTTTCTATTTTGTTTAGTAGTAGGGATGAATGTAGAGAAACAATTCTCTCTTATTGATATCTCTTTTCAATTCTAATATACCCTGGAAAATGTCAAAGTGGATTCAGGCAAAATTGTGAAGTAAGTGAAATTTGTCTTTGGTATGCTTTTACTTGCTCTCTCAGCACCACTTTAGTTTCCTTAAATTCTTCACTAACTCCAGGTACCTACTATATGACTCCTTTTTTGGAGGGCCTTGCTTTTAGTTAGATATCAATCTAGACAGAAGGCATCTAGTCTAACCAATACTTGGATAGGAATCATTTTATAATATACTTGACATGTAGTCATCTTGTCTTCGCTTAAAGACCTCCAAGGAAGGAAACCTATTGTTTCCCATGATGGCTAATAATTTGTTGGTGCTGTTTCTCCCTGCCCATGCATTTCAATATGTAACCCATGGACACCAAAAAATAATTCAAGACACAAAGGAAAGACCAGAGGGAAGGTATCCTGCCTGGGACTTCTCAGACCACAGCATATGGGTGTCTGGTTATTCTGCCTATGAATAAAGCCAACCCTATGAATGACAAACCTCAGATTTTCTCTTGTGTAAAATAGCCACTAAGATGTTGGGCATTGGTGCTTTGGGCATTAATAAAGAATGTAGCAGGTTCAGCTCCAGTCAAATATTTTTTTGCTGTTAGACTCCCTCATTTAAAATTTGTTTATCCTATATCTCATTTTCTTAAAATTTAAATTGGAAATTGACTTATCTCAAAATTAATCAGTGCTAATGAGAAGACTAGGGAGTCACTCTGGTTTTAAAGTAACATGTGTGTATTTAAATTAAAATAAGGAGTTTGAGTAGTTGATCTCTAAAGTCCTTTCCAGTTCCAAATTTCCATAATTTTATGACTCCAGCATTGATATCCCTGTTTTATTATCTAACCGATTAGTCTGCTAGTCTCTTAGTCTATTATAGGATGCTGGTGATATTATTTTGATATGTTAGTGTTTAAGGCTTTTCAAGTGACATGAAGTAAATGGCCTGTATATACTATTGCTCCAGAAGAGCCAGACCTGTGAGAGGCAAATAGGAAAGAATTTTGCAAAGGTATAAAGCAAGAAAAATTATGAATGGTTGTGAAATAGGCTTTATGAAGAAAAGTAAAAAATTCTGTTAAGATTACTAGTCTTTATTGACAAGAACAAAGCATACAACAAAATATTTTTAGCAGCACTTTTTTTTATGACAGCAAAGAATTGGAAACAATGTAGGTGCCCATCAATTGGGTAATAGCTAAAGAAACTTTGGTATGGTCAAGATGGCAGAGTAGAAACAGGACTTCTGCATGGCTCCCACTTCCACCTCCTCCAATTCATGTAAAAAATGACTCTAACCAAACTTTGGAGCTACAGAACCCACAAAATGATAGAGAGAAGCTAACCTTCTGCTGAAGACAGCCTAGCAGTCTGGCAAGAAGGGGCCAGCACAGCATCTGGGAGTCAAGCCCAGCCCTGCATGAGCTCGAGGTTTTAGGCTCAGGGGGCCACAACCAGCCGCTAGCTGGAGGGACTTCAGATCACCAGCAGCTGTGGCACTTTCCAGAATTATCAACCCATAGATGCTAAGGACAAAGTTAGAGGTCAGTTCAGTGTAGACTTTGTGAACAGGGAGTTCGGGAGTGTGGTCCAGCTTTTCCCCTGGTGCGAGAAGAGGGTGAGGCTCCATGGCCAGCTGTGCAGCCACAGCCAAGTGGCTGCTTCAGACCTCCTGGCTTGCAGATTGTAGGAGGACCAAGTGACCAGTCTGAGGGGTAATTGCTCTTGCTTTAACCTGCTTGGATCTGGATCACTGTCTAGGGTGGAGGTCCTGGGGTGTGTGACCAGTTTGCCAGAGTATGTGGAGGCTTCAGAAAGGACACCCAACTAATAGCTCCAGCAGCTGAGAAAATCACAGTGATTGGGACAAACCTCCCCTCTCTGGTAGCAGAGTTCTACTGTGACAAGAAGCTCAAAAGTCAAGTAATTGAGTGGCGACATGAGCAAGCAAAGGAAGCAAAGCAAGCAGAACAATCCGACATTAGACTCCTATTTTGGGGACAAAAAGGATCAAAGCATGGAACAGGAGGAAGACAGTGAAGTCAGAACTTCTGCACCAAAAGCTTCCAAGAAAAATATGATCTGGGTACAGGCAATAGAGGAGCTTAAGAAGGATTTTGAAAACCAAATAAGAGCAGTAGAGGAAAAATTGGAAAGAGAAATGAGAATGATGCAAGAAAATTATGAAATGAGAGTCAACAGCCTGACTGAGGAAAATAACACCTTAAAAATAGACTAACTCAAATGGCAAAAGAGACTCAAATAGGCAATGAGGAGGAGAATGCATTAAAAAGCCAAATTTGTCAGATGGAAAACTCACTGAAGAGAATCCAGTGAAGATGGAAGATGTAAGCCTACCGAAGAGAATCATTCCTTCAGAATTAGATTGGAGCAAATGGAAGCTAATGACTTTATGAGAAATCAAGATACTATTAAACAGATCCAAACAAATGAAAAAAAAAATAGAAGGCAATGTGAAATACCTCACTGGAAAAAACCACTAACCTGGAAAATAGATCCAGGAGAGATAATTTAAAAATTATGGGACTACCTGAAAGCCATGATCAAAAAAAGAACCTAGAAATCATTCTTCAAGAAATTCTCAAGGAAAATCGCCCTGATGTTTTAGAACCAGAGGGCAAAATAGATGTTGAAAGAATCCACCAATCACCTCCTGATAAAGATCCCCAAAAGAAAACTCCTAGGAATATTATAGCCAGGCTCCAGAGTTCCCAGATCAAGGAGAGAATATTACAAGCAGCCAGGAAGAAATAATTTGAATATTGTGGAAACACAATCAGGATAACACAGGATCTGGCAGCTTCTACACTGAGGCATCAAAGGGCTAGGAATCTGATATTCCAGAGGTCAAAGGAGCTGGGATTAAAACCAAGAATCACCTACTGAGCAAAACAGTATCATGTTCCAGGGAAGAATATGGTCATTCAATAGAATAGAGAATTTTCAAGCATTCTTTATGAAAAAAAAAACAGAGTTGAATAGAAAATTTGACATATAGATACAAAAAGCAAGAGAAACATGAGAAGGTAAACAGGGAAAAGAAATCATAAGGAACTTGTCAAAGTTGAACTATTATGAAACTTTTCTCAGTGTGAGAATGGTTGAAGGGAATAGAAATGTGTATATATATATATATGTATACACACATGTATGTTTATATAGGAGGGTATATATGGGTATATGAAACATATGTGAATGCATGTATATATGTGTACAGGTATACATAGACAGAGGGCACAGGACCAATTGAATAGGAAGGGATGATACTTAAAAGGTGAAATTAAGAGGTGAGAGAGGAATACAATTAGAGGAGATAGGGAGAGACAGAATGGGGTAAATTATCTCATATAGAAGAAGCAAGGGAAAACTGTTACAACAGAGGGGAAAAACAGGAAGGCAAAATGGAATGAGGTAACCTTATTCTCATTGAATTTGTCATAGGGAGGGAAAGACACTAAATAGAGTGTCTCACCCTATAGGAGAATAGGGGGGAAGGGGACGAGAGGGGGGATGATGGAAGGGAGGGCAGGCTGGGGGGAGGGAAGTTGGAAGCACCCACTGTTGAAAAGGGACAGGATCAAAGTAGAGAATAGAACAAGTGTGGGGCGGGATAGGATGGAGGGAAATATAGTCAGTCTTTCACAATATATCCCCTATAGAAATGTTTTGCATAGCTACATATGTACAATCTATATTGAATTGCTTATCTTCCCAGTAAGGGTAGGTGACCAGGGAGGAAGGGAAAGAATCTGGAATTTAAAGTTTTAAAATAAAATGTTTAAAAAATATATAATAATAATAATAATAATAATAATTATTATTATTTTACAGGCAACTGGGAAATAAGATATGCAGGCACTGGGGCATAGGGATCCACTGTGTCCTATTGGAAAGTTGGAGGGGAGATGGGGAGATATGAGAGAGAACAGACTGGGGAAGTATGTCAAATTTTCTATTGAACTCTGTTTTTTTCATCAAGTATGTTTGAAAGTTATGGAGGCTAGGTGGCACAGTGAATAGAGCACCAGCCCTGGAGTCAGGACTCCCTGAGTTCAAATCCGGCCTCAGACACTTAACAGAAAAACTAGCCATGTGACCTTGAGCAAATCACTTAACCCCAAATGCCTTCCAAAAAAGTTAAAAAAAAAAAAAGAATGCTTGAAAGTCCTCTATTCTATTGAATGACCATATTTTCCCCTGAAATTAAACCAGAGGTTCATTCAGTGGGATTGCTGTTTTGGGGTGGTGGTTAGGGGAAAAATGTGGAGAAAATTTGTAACTCAAAATCTTGTGGAAATGAATGATGTAAACTAAAAATAAAAAAGAGAGAAAACATAAAATAAAATAAAATGAACAGAAAAAAAAGAAACTTTGGTACATGAATGTAATGGAATATTGCTCTGCTATAAGAAATGATGAATATGATGAAAACAGAGAGACATAGATGAAGTTACCTGAAAGTAATGCAGAGTGAAGTAAACAGATCTAGTAAGCCAACATACTCAAGGACTTATAACAGTAACTGAAAGAACAACCATATCCCCCCAAATCAAAAGCAAATGTTGCAAGATTACAAAGTACAAGCTTGGCTCCAAGGAAGAGTTATGCAAAGACATTTCTGTTCCATCCACCTACTTCTTTTTTTTCCTCTCTACTTTTCCTTTCTTTTATCTTTAAAATATTATTTTCATATGGATTGCCTCTCTGTGAGGAGAAGGAAAGGATACTGGGGGAAATTATGGTGATTTGAAAGACAAATGACATCAATAAAAACAAAAATACTACTGGTCTTTGGGTCCTCCAGAACCATCATTCTCTTTGACTTTAGCTAGACTGGTCCTTCAACAGCACACCATGGCTGTTACTCAGCTTGTATGCTAAGGATGTACAGTTTGGTAGTACCTGCCAGAGCTTGCCTTTCACTAGGATAGCCTATGAGGATGTCTATACCTTATTGAGGCATTAGGATGTACTATCATGCAATGTAATGTATTATATTTCAGGGATCTGTGATTTTATTATTGTGTATGCTTCAACAACCTGCATTTCCATCAACACAGATTATATAACCCATTTGCAACTTTGCTGATGGTTTTTGAGGATTGTTATTTAAAAATATCATCCTGTGGCAAAGCTAATGTTGAAATCTCTCCAAATTTAGCTGGTCAAGTTTTCAGACAACAGTTCTTAAAATCCAAAGTTTCCTCCATACTATAAGCTGCCTGTCTGTCTGTCTGTCTACTATTCATCTAATAGTTAACCAGTAAACACTTGGAAATCCAAACTAAAAATAAGTTCTTAGAAGAAGGCAAATCAAAAAATCAGCAATGCGTATTTTAATCCATGCTATTTTGCTGTCAAAGTGTCAAATATTTTAGTGAATCATTTTCTTATTTAGCATCTAATGCAATTTTGTTCTTTGAAGCACATAATCTAAAACACAATTGAATTAAAAGAAGTCATAAAAGAAAAAAAATCTCCCTACAAATGAATGGCATTCACACAGTTAATTGTGTAAAAGATAAAAAATTTTACCATATAGAATTAGTCATTTTTGACCTGCTTCATATGTTTTTAAATACCAACAACTAAAAGATGAAAACAAGTTAAAAAGGACCTGGAAAACAGACAGCTCAGGGTGCTCTCTCACTACCTCTGCATAAAAATCAGCTTGGAATTTTTTTTTTAAAAGAAAGCTCGAATCCAATAGTTTGAACTGTTCACTTGGTTATTTTGAAAACCCTGAATTAAATTCAATCCAAGAATTGTCATGGTTACCTTTTCCAGTTTCAGAATGATCATACAAGTGCTGTTTGCTATGTTCCAGCCCAGTAGATGGCGTCCTGATTCTTGTTCTTATTTTCATAATCTCATTACAATGTTTAATTTCTTGCTTGTGTGCTGATAGAAACTCGGACATGAGCATGGTCTCTCTCTGATTAGTGTATGGTCAAAATTCAACATGAGCAAACTATGACACCAAAAGAAGAGAAATGAATACACTCTAGGATTGAAAAAATATCAGTATATTGTTTAAATCAGAGGTTCAATTTTGCTAAGTTGATTTTAGTTTTTTTTTTTCCCTGAGATTTGTATCAAGGTTTAAATCTGGAATTGTGGTGATTCTCAAAGCTGCAATGGATGTGTGTGTGTGTGTGTGGGGGGGGGGGGGGAACACAACTCTATGTCCCACCCAGTGGAGCTTTGCATCTTTTACAAATCCCATCATGTTGGAGCATCAGCTCTGACTATAACCACAGAACCACAACAATCTATGAGAGCTAGAAAGGACCTAAAAAGGAAAGATGAAAAAGAAAACTGTACCTTTTGCCAAAAAATGTGAAGTGACATGCTCAAGACCACAGAGCTAATGTAGTGAGTGGCAGGGTCAGGATTAAAATCCAGGTTTGCTGGAATCCACAGTGCTCTTGAATGGTTCTCTGAATGTTTCAAGTTTAAATATAATTCAATGTTTAACAATTAGTTTGGGGTATAGATAGATTCTATCAGGGATCAATTGGACAGTGTTAATAGAATTCCTGTGTTTGTAACCAGACAGACTCCTGGCAGCTGGACAGTATATGTGAAAGGGATAAAGTTCCTTCCTTCCCTCCTTCCTTCCTTCCTTCCTTCCTTCCTTCCTTCCTTCCTTCCTTCCTTCCTTCCTTCCTTCCTTCCTTCCTTCCTTCCTTCCTTTCTTCTTCTTCTTCTTCTTCTTCTTCTTCTTCTTCTTCTTCTTCTTCTTCTTCTTCTTCTTCTTCTTCTT
>NW_027187263.1:2258826-2346236 GCF_028583685.1 Petaurus breviceps papuanus | reverse complement strand
TTCTTCTTCTTCTTCTTCTTCTTCTTCTTCTTCTTCTTCTTCTTCTTTCTTTCTTTCTTTCTTCCTTTCTTCCTTTCTCTCCCTCTTCCTTCCTTCTTTCCTTCCTTCCTCTTTTTCTTTCTTAATTTCTTCTCTCTTTCTTTCTCCCTTTTCCTTCCTTCTTTCCTTCCTTTGTTTTTTCTCTCATTCTCTCTCTTCTTTCCTTTCTCCTTTTTTCTTTCCTTCCTTTGTTTCTTCTCTCCCTCCGTCCCTCCCTCCCTTCCTTCCTTCCTTCCCTCCCTTCTTCCCTTCCCTTCCCTTCCTTCCTTCCTTCCTTCCTTCCTTCCTTCCTTCCTTCCTTCCTTCCTTCCTTCCTTCCTTCCTTCCTTCCTTCCTTCCTTCCTTCCTTCATTTTTCTTTCTTTCTTTGGTGGTGAACTGCATCCGAAAACTACATCACTTAACTATTCAGAAATCTGTTGCCATTTAACATTAAATATCTGGGTCTGCTGAACTAAAACTGGAGGTTTGCTAATTCCTCCTAGAGACTATTACTATAATTTTGGAAGTTACCTTCAGTAGAACAGCACTAATCAGCTAGATAGGGTTTTCTAAGATATTGTTAGCTGAATTTCAGAGCCTTCAATGGGACCAAGATTACTTCTAAAAAATAAAAATCTGCTCTTTATTAGAAAAACCAAGTAAATTATTCAATAAAGATTAATTGCTGCATTAATTGAACAATTTATGTGAAAAACACAAAAACGATTTTCTTAAAGACATTGTATTTCATTATTTTATAAGAAACATGTAATTATTTTAGATTTATAGTTTTGAGGATCAACTCCTTTTTTCTCTTTATTATTGTGGCTCATGTTACTAAGTATATAATATTTTTTTCAAAGAAAGAATAGAATTTAGATCAAGAAGAAATTTAAGTAATTAGGTATACTTTGAGCATTTGAGTATTTTCTCCCACCAAATTTTGAATCTTTGTTTAACTTAAAGTAATTTTTATTTCAATTCTTACTCACTGAAGTGCACTGGATACTTTGCTCCTCCCTTCTGCCCACTTACTTTATAAACAAAATGATAGTTTAAAACTTTATATTTTCCCCTATCTTTTATAATGTACAAATCATCATTGCTAATATGCCTACTGCAGGACAACTTATATATGCCCCATATCTCTTCATTGAACTTTGGATCACCCACAACTTTTTTGTACAAATATTGTAGTATTCTGTTATTTGAAGTTGTACACATCACGGGAAGCAGAATGGTATGAAAAAATATGTATTTTTGTGTCAGGGAGCACCTGAGGATCATTGAAAATGTTATCTTATTTCCTAAATGTGATTCAGACAACTCTTTTCTTCTTAAACCTGGGCCCAGCTACTATTCATCTGCAGTGCCCACCCAAGGTACACATGTTAGTAGAATAAGTCAACATGCTGCCTGTCTAACTGCATAGCATATTTGGACAATCCTTGTTTGTACATTTGGCTTTTACTGAATGGATTTTTAAGCTGATTTCTTTTAAGTGGTTATGGATCTCAGTGATGAAGTACTATAGTATTCTGGGACTTGATTCAATCAGTACAATATCACCCAAAAGACCAAGCATATGGAGAAACCCCTCTTCTTTCATTTGAATTCTTTGTGTGACATCTTCTATAACAGTTGTAATATTTTTTGGATGAGCATACGTATCTTTGTTTTATGCTTTGCTTCGATATAGGCAATTAGAAGATTATTGAACAAAGTTACCTCTGTAGTTAAATCTCTTTTGATCTTAATATGTGTGTAAAAGAACTTTATTGAAGAATCTTCAAGGCTTTATTTTGCTCTACTGAATCAAATGTTTTTCATAATTTTCATAATTGAGAAACAAGATCTTGTATTCTCTGTAAAAAATAATTTGCAAGTACAAACTGTTCCCTTCTTATATCTTCATTAAGGATACCTCAATATTTGTATAGTTAGTTCTTATGGATTTTACAAAGATAAGAAAGGATCCATATAGTTTGACAGCTGCTGATATCATATTGAGTGACCTCATTATCTAGTGATCAATATCATGTGATTTCTTCCCCCTCACTTCAATCATTTGGTGTCTCACTTTCCTTCGGATATCTTGAAAATTGATCCCTTAGTGCTTTTAAAATTGTGTTATCTCTAGCATGGATTTCTTCTGTTTGTATTTGCTTTGGTCAAACTTCATTTCTTATTTTTGTCTTTAATGTTTTTTCATACTGACAAATAGCACACCAGAAACTGTGTTAAGAGTCCAAAAGTAGTGATTCCACTATCATCATTGATTGAAATAATTTCATAAATGGTAAAAGTTCTGTTCCACTTTTTGCATGTTTTCTACTTCATTGTCTTTTTAATTATCTGTTTCTCACTTCAAAGTTTCTGCAGTCTTTTCTCTCTTTATAACTCAGGTGTTTTATGAAGCAATATTGCTTATAATCTACTACCTCCTTCTGAAACATTTTATAATTTGCTTTATATTCTCATCTTGGCTGCCATGTAACTCTGCTAAGAAGGCTGATCAACTGTTATTTGGCTGAGGCAGTTTCTGGCTATATTTCTGTAGAAAATTGTGATAGTCTCTACGAGTGACTTCTACTTTATCCATTTTCCATTTTTCAGCATCAACATCTTGTTAGAATAAGTCACACTGGAGCCATCATAATGGTATGTTGTGTCATCTTTGCAACTTTTTTCTCTTTTAAAATATTCTTATTGAGCATTGAAAACTAATTTGGAAATGTTTACCACATTAGTATCCAGTGATTTTCTTCCTAAAGAAATTAGGGAATTTCATATTTCTATGATGACTTTTGATGCCAGCATTTTATACTGCTCTTCTTGAAGAAAAGTCTTCATGATATGAGGAGGTGAGATTTTGGTCTCTTCTGTTTCTTAATCCTGAACTGTATTTTCTAGCCCCCAATCTTTTTTTTTTGGGGGGGGAGGATCCTTTCCTGTGCTAAACTTTACTCTTTTTTTTTTTTTAAAGCAATTGGGGTTAAGTAACTTGCTCAAGGTTACATGGCCAGGTATTTCTGGGTAGGTGCTAAGTATCTGAGCCCAGATTTGATCCCAGGTCATCCTGACTCTGGGGCTGGTGCTCTTACTCACTGTGCTACCTGGCTGCCCCTAAACTTTACTCTTAAATCACCAAGTATAAATGTATATATTTACTTGGTTTGGGAGATCTTGTCAAGTCCTGCATAGTAGCTCTCTACCTCTTCATTTTCCACAACATACATTGCACATAAACTGCAATTATTACCATGGTGGTGTTTTGCTTATGCTCATCATGAGTACTGCAAAGATTGATGACCAAATGTTCCCTGAAATGATGTTTCTTGTTGCCATTGTGTGTATGATGAAAGCAACTCCCATCATAGCTTTATTTTCTTCTCTAAGGAAAACTTTTGAGCCTTTTTCTATGTATCTGCCACTTTCTTATGCCACTGTTTCATTTAGATCAAGAATGTTGAGACTGATATGTTTCTGTTTCTCCAGTAGTATGTCAATGGATTAGATATCTGGCAAGAATTACAGATTCAAACAACCAACAGTTACTTGCAGATGGTTTAAAAACTATGATTATTGGCACTTTCTGTCCCCTTTCCAGCTACTCTGCCACCATCACTGCTGAGGAAGGAGGTTCACAGGACTGAGGCCATTTTGCAGTTTTATTTTTTCAACATTTATCAAGGTCAAAGAATTGCCCACCCACTGATGATGATCCACTCTGCT
The DNA here is from genome assembly GCF_028583685.1 of Petaurus breviceps papuanus. Classification (NCBI taxonomy): domain Eukaryota; kingdom Metazoa; phylum Chordata; class Mammalia; order Diprotodontia; family Petauridae; genus Petaurus; species Petaurus breviceps. The sequence continues at coordinate 2,342,481 of NW_027187263.1, read as the reverse complement.
CTTAGCTAGACTAGGTCTCAGAGAGCAGGAATAGTTTTTCACCAGAACTGTACTTGAAACCTTTCAAGATGGATAAAACCTTGCAGTGCTTAATATTCACTGGCATAAATAATAAGAAATCAGATTACTTCCATGCCCCTATGAGCCATCAGAGTAAGACTTTTGTGGATCTGGAAGAAAAAAAACCCCAACAAACTCATATACTTTTAGAAGCATAAATAAAATCACATGACTAACTTTTTTCAGTTACTTTGAGCAACAATACTTCTGTCATTTCAGTTAATTCGCTCTACAGACCTTCTTGAAATTGTCCTGTATTTTGCACAAAATGTTCTAAGATTACTCTTGAATGAGGCTCTGTATTTTAAAATGTGAATGTTTGAAACATACTTTTTTCCTTCTGAATATAGCAAAATATTTTCTAAGCATATTCACACAATGATTTCTCCATAACTAATGAAGTCCAGAGATACAGTAATGGCTTTCGGGGTTACACAATAACACTGCATTGCCTTCTTTATTTGTACAGAAGCTATTAGAATCAAAGGGTTAGAATGACACTCAAGAGATTGTCCTGAAACTTTTCTAGCTCCTTCGTTGAATTGTCCTTATGCCACCTCAGAGAGAGACCAATTCATTCTACTCTTAGAGACTTCACATTCACTGCAGAGAGAAGTAAAGGGCCCCAGCACTACTTATGCTGAAATCGTCATTAATAGGCATTCATATACTATAGGTGGAAATAGTTGCATACAGGAAACATTTCTAAAGGTAACATGTACTTAGGTGGTTTTGGAGATAGCTTTGCTGAAGACAAAGTCTTTCATTCTATTCTAGAAGCACAGAATTTCAGTGGGAAGAGATCTCAGAGGCCATCTAATCCAAGTCCTATCTGAATAAGGATTCCTTCTACACTATAACTGACACATTGTAACCCAGTCTTTGCTTGAAAACCTCTATTAAGAGGTGATTTGTTATCTACTGTTAATGGTCCCTATTGCACTTTTGGATAGTTTCAAATTTTGGAAGTTTTTCCTAACATCAGATTTCTTCACATGAGTATGTTTATTACTCCTAGTTTTTCCTCTCAGGACAAGAGTAAAATCTAATCCTTCTTCCATATGACAGTTCACCCAAAGTTGAAGATAGCTATCAAATCCCACCCCGCCTTCTCTCACTCTCTCAGGATCTGGAAAATCCTTGTAAAATTTTTGGCCCTTCCTTCATATCAGAGAAGAAGTTTGACTTATTATGATATTAAAAGATAAAATATGTTGATATTATGTAATACTATACATATACTTTATGCATTTCTGAGTTTCTAAAAATTTTCTGTGTCATCTGTTGGCCTTTGCATGTAGTCTACAGCTTCTACCCAACTCCCCCAAAATTCCCATTTAATTTCTTGAAGCTATTATGACTCTTTATGGCCATTACTTCTTTTTCTATATGTTTATTAGCTATCTTTTGGACAATAGTTCTCGAATTTCCCAGGAAATAAAAGTTAAGCTCATTTGCCTATAGATTATAGACTCTATTCTCTTGTCTTACAAAAAAATGGACATTTACCCTTCTCCAATCCTGTGGTACTTCTCCCATTCTTGATGGTCTTTCAAAGTTTTACTGACAGTGGCTCAGCAATGACATCTGCTATTTGTTTTAGTACCCTAGAATGTAGTTCATCTAGATGAGTTGACTTGAACTCATCAAAGGTAGCTAGCTGTTATCTTCTTATTTCTCTTTGGTGGAAAATACCCATTAGCTATTTCCCCTCTTTCTCTTTCCATTCTTTTTTATCCAAAAAGGTATATATTTTAGCCCCTTCATGCCTCTTCTTCCCATAAAACCCTTGTTTTTGTCTTTCCATAAATTCTCCATAGGGTCTTTACCCAATATGCTAGAGGCTATACCTGCTTTCTCCCAACATAGAAAGAATGAGTGGAGTACTTCAGCTATCCATCTGTTATCCCTCACCCTCACCACATGACTAGCCAATCTTTTCTTTCTATATTTCCCTAATCATTTTTCCAAATATGTTTTAAAAAGCTATTTTTTTGTTTCTCTTTATAAGACTCAGTTCATTTTGAGGTTAGCATTTCTGATATATGACACACTTTAATACTATTGGTCCACTACTAATAATGATAATACTATTAACAATAACAACAATAAGCTAGTATTTATATGGCACTTTAAGGTTTGCGAAGAATTTTACAATATTTCATCTTCACAACAACCCTGAGAGGTAAATGCTATCGTTATCTTTATTTTATAAAAGAGGAAAATGAGGCAGAGAGAGGTTAAATGATTTTTCCAGGATCCCACAGCTGGAAGTATGTGAGGCAACATTTGAACATGTCTTTCTTAATGTAGGTCCAGCAGTCTATCTGCTGTACCACCTAGTTCCTTCTGCATTATTTATTTTTGCTTCCATTTTCTGTATAGATCCCTTTAAGATCTAAATTGGATGATGAATTCTTTGTACATCCATTCTGGTCTCTTTTGACAATTTCACTTTTTTCCTCTTCCTCAGAATTGTTTCTTTTTGTGTCTTTACAGTTTCATCCTTGAAAGTTTCTCTTACCTTTTGACTAACTTCTGTAGAGGCCATTGGATCTTATATTTCTTTTCTCTGAACTTTTTGAAATCTCCTTAAATCTAGGATGCATAGCAGATTATACTCAGTTTTTTTCTCCTCTGTTATAAATTCTAAGAGGGACTGTCCACTTTCCCTCAAGTTTTACCTCATTTCTTTATGGTATAAAGACTATTCTAGCAGATATCTGGATAACTGAAATCATCCCATCACTATTATATTATGATCTATTTACAGATTTAGGCTTATGATCTCTTTCTTATAATCTTCATCTATTTTCTCTTTCTAATCAGGCAAACTATAGTAGTTGACTCCAAACTGGGGCTCATGGCAATACTCTAGGGGGTTTGTGATCCACAAACTGGAGAGTGGGGAGATGAGTTACATCTGCTTTTCCTATGATACTCTATCATGAGCTTACACAAATACACCATCCCTTCAGCCTTTATAGATAAACACTTTTCCATTCTGTCTGTCTCTCTCTCTCTCTCTCTCTCTCTCTCTCTCTGTTTGACGCCCCCCCCCCCCCAAGCTATAACCTAATTCTGATGCAGGTACTAATAGCATCTGAGAAATAAAAATGTCCTTCCTCACCCTCCCCATCATTCAACATTCTGCCCCACAAACTGTCCCCTTATCTCCATTACTTCATGGTTGCCAGTGCCCTGGGTAGTTTCTTCTCTTCAAGGCAATGACTGATGAGGAATATCCCTCACTCAACCCCTAACACTTTTCATTTTTCAGGGTAATATGGTAAACAGAGCAGGATGAAGAGACATGGACAGGTTGCATGATCTGAATTACAAATCTCATTTTGTCCCCTGCAAATCCATGCCTTTCCCACTCTTTCCCTACTTCTATCAAAGAACACCACAATCCTTCCAGTTCCCTGTTTTTCAACCTTCTTATTATCCTTGAATCCTCATTTAATTTAAATGTCTCCCTCTGAATTTATCAGTGAACTCTTGATTAAGAAATCTTCTGACCTTTTCTTAATCCTCTTCTTGACTTCTCTATAAAATTTGACATTATTGACCACTACCCTCCTGGATACTTACTATATCCTTTCAGGGTTGCTGACAATGATATAAATATGTCACCTATGTTAAAAAAAATCCTCTTACATGTCACTTCCACACAAATTTTTGGAAAACAAGAAAACATGATTTTCTAACCTTTTAAAAAATCTTCCAGATAAAGAATTTTCATGGGTTTTGGATCCCTTTGTTAAAAATATACAAATGCAATATCTTCTCATTAGTTTACAATAACAACTATTATCACTAAGAAACATGGGAATTTCATAGCTCAATTTCAACAGATATCTTTGCTGGGTGGGATTGAAAATTAACATTATGGTTTGGTAAGAACAGTCAATGTCCTTCTTCTATTTGACTCCCTGCTTCTTTTCATCAATGATAGCCATTAAAACCAAGCATCAAAATAAGGTGAATCAGACATTTGAATCATTGTACCAAAAAGCATTAAGCTAAGATTTTAAAAATAATTAAGCTTACTGATTATTCAATTATTTCACTAAAATATCATTACCAACAATACTTCGGTGAAAGCAAAAAAGGTTTTTTTTTTATTAAATAAGCTATTTTCAAAATACTTTTATTTTATGTTTTTAAATGTGTTTTTGATATACATGATTATTATAAGAGTGGTACATACATTTGATTTATGAACAGGTAAATATACATATTTTGGGTATTCATGCAAAAATTTTCTAGTGACAGAAGTGAATGACTAAAAAAATTTAGAGACAACTGGTCTATAGCATGTTCTGATAATTTCTACTTCTGCCTCTATTAATATTTACCCAAATGACCTTTACCATTTTTTCTCCTCTTTGGATTTCCTCATGAGTATATCTTCTTTATAATATTTCCCTGCCTCCCCCACCCCCCCAGTTAACTATCCTCTTCCAAAATAAGACAAAACCTTAAGGAACTATAATCCAGTCATCGTTTTTTTTTTTCCACTTTCCCCCACTAATCTCTATGAGTTCAAATTTTACTTGTTTCATTAGTTAATCTAGTTAATTTTGTTGCCTACCATGAAAGAGGAAGTATCAGCACTGATAAATCATCTGTTCACCAGAGTGCAAAGTTATTTTCATTCTCCTCATAGGAATGGAATAAGAATTTGACCTATGACTTCATTGGAATGGAGAAATCGCAAATGAGGATGCTCCTTCCACCTCTTTACTTAGAGAGTTGCTTAGGGCACTTGAGTGACTTGTCCAGTATCAAACAGCCATATATCAGAGACAGGATTTGTGAACCCTGAAGTTCCTGGCTGACTCTTTACATAAGCATTATGCTAGACTCCCTGTTTGTCTTCCTAATACTAGGTGATATTACAGGAGGTTGGTTGAGGTGTTACTTGGGATCACTTTTAGTTCAGAAATCCTATGAATTCATCCTAGGTAATGGGTGTGAAAATCGGAATTTGTTTATTTACTTTTTTATTAGAAAAAATTTAGATGCAGAATTTTTTTCTCATTGTCCATGTTTCTAGATTATGATATAGAATAAACTATTTCTACCTGGAATCGGTTAATAGAAAAGATCAATACTAATCACTCTTCTTGCCCCTCTAAGCAATCTACCAAGTAAACCTAAACAATAAAAATCCAAATCCAAATTTTCTCTTCTTCCAGCTTCTGGTCCTCGACTTGCTTTTTAATGAAGGGAATGCCATCATTGTTATGCAAATCTGTTTTTTCTCAGTTGTATTTTTAAAAAAATTTTCATAATGCTACAACAAAACCAATTACCTTTGACCTAATTATGCCCTAGCAAAACAAAGGGAAAAACATTAGGCATGGTGGTAGATTTCTGGATGATCAAATCTGAATGGGTGTTATAGGAGAGTGTCTTTGTAGCAATTGACTTAACAAGGTATGCAGACTTCCAAACACTTATGTCAGAGAGCCAAACCAAGCCCTTAACAGGCAAGATTGTTTTATATAAATGAGAAATAGGTTTTATCCTGCCATAATGACTTGCATACTCACAGGCACGACTCTCTGCAGACTGATCTATTCAGCCAAAAGGGCAGCCAGCTCAGGGAAACCATTATCTTTTATTTATGCAAATCAAGGCTGTGACAATCCTTGGGATTTGTTGTTCTGTCTTATTCCCCCCCCCCCTTCCCCCCACAATACCGTGCTTTCTTCCTGTTTCTGAGTAGATAACCCCCTAAGCAGGAATTTTCATGCCTTTGCAAGTCATTGGATAAAAATATTAGATTATGGCTTGGTTAACTTGTATGACTCCATAAAGAAAAGAGAATGATTTTAATTTTGGAGGTTGCTTTTTAAAGTATACTTAATTCAATATTTAAAAGATTTATGATTCTGATGGATATGGGATCTGAACCCCTAAAAGGAAAAGATCTTGTCTTTGAGATCTGAGCCCCAAAAAGAAAAGCCTTGGACTTTCCCAAGTGACCCAGGTCATTTGCCTGTGAAATGGTAATGGGATTTGAAGATCTTCCATGCCCCTTGTATTGGCAGAGCTAACAGGTACTTAGCATGTAGTTTCAAGTTCGTAATTGTGTCAAGTATTAAGACCCAGAACCTGTGAATCCCACAGTGGGATGAACTTGCTGACATAACAAGAAGGGGTGGGGCAGGGAGGAGCTAATACCATAAATAAGGAGAGGCCCAGGCTGGAGAGGGGAGAGATTTTGGAGAACAGAACTTGTGGTGGCAGAATTTCTTCTGAGAGCCAGCCAGAACTTCTGCTGAGAACTGCTGGGAACAAGAACTTCTGGGAGCTAGCAGCAGAGGCTAAGCAGCTACAGTGAGTGAGGAGAGGAAGATCTTTGCCTGAGGGGGCCTGTTTTGTTTTAAAGGTTTGGGAATGTGGGTGTTTGTTGCATTGACTATGTGTACCAACTTCGTAGTTACTGTAATGACTTTGACCTTCTGGTTTTGGGACTTGGTTTTCTGGTGTTTGAGTAAAGGCTTTAGTTCTGTCCTCCATGTGGAGAGCCTGGTACATTTTGTGACTCACAACTATATTCATAGCCATGATGGATGTTGTGAATATTGCATTGGTATGACAGCTGGGGGCAACTGGCCCTTCCTAGTTAATTAACTACATTTTCATTGTGGCCCTTGTGGTCTGCACCCAGCCTCACCTTAGACCACCACTCCTTAATTCCACCTAGACCTCTTCTCCATTCCCACAGCCTTTTGTATAAAAGATTCATCTTGCCTCCATCTGGCCAATGCTCAGATTCAATCTGGACTGCTTGCATTAGCGATACCAGTGCTCAGATTTAAAAAATCTGGCCAATAGTGCATATTCTTAAAATATTGCCCACCTCAACCACTGTTTTAATAAACCTTGTCTCTGGCTGAAAGAAGACTTGAGTTGAATTCATTAGAGACCTGACCCACATCCTTAGAAGAGTGCCTTCACAAGTTGCTATGATTGAAGTGAAAAATCAGCTTGGGTCCACTTCTGTGATAATGACCCTTTCTGAATTTAGCAAGGCTAGAATTTCAGTGAGAAGGAATCTCAGTGACATTCTAATCTAATCTAACCCTGAAAAGGAACTTTCCTATAACCCACCTGACAAGCAGTCAATTAGCCTTTGCTTGAAAGCCCTGAATAACATTGAAGTTTTTTCTTCTAAGGCAGCCCATTCCACTTTGTGACAGCTCTAATTCTTAAGAAGTTTTTTCAAACATCAAGCCTAATTTTGTCCCTTTATAACCTCTACTGTCCCCCTGGGGCCCAAAATAACAAATATAGACTCTATCCCCATTACCAACTTAGTTTTTGAAATATTTAATGACAGCTATCATGCCTGTTATTGTTCAGTCTTCTCAGTTATCTGACTCTTCTTGGCCCCATTGGGGATTTCCTTGGCAAAGATACTGGAGTTGTTTGCCATTTCCTTCACCTGAGCTTTTTCTCTAGACTAATTATCTTCAGTTCCTCAATCAATGCTATTAGGACAAAGATTCAAGGAACTCCACTGATGTGCTTGTCCTCTTTAGGATAGTCTAGATATCCTTGTCTTTCTTAAATCGTGGTCATCATAAATGAACAGAATGTTCCAGACATGGTCTGACCCAGTCTAAGTAAACAATGCTATGACCCTCTTATTCCAAAATGCTATGCCTCTCTTAATACCACACAAAATCATAATAATTTTTTCTTTAAAAATTAATTTTCCCTAATTGCCTATAAAAACAATTCTTAACATTTATTTTTTAAAAATTTGAGTTTCAAATTTTCTCCTCCCCTCACTTGCCCCCTCCCTCAGATGGTAAGCAAGTTGATATAGATTATGCAACTGTAATAAATCAAAACATATTTACACATTAGTCATGTTGTGAAAGAAAAAACAGACCAAAAAAACCCCACAAAAAATGAAGAAAATGAAAAATAGTATGCTTCAAGCCGAATTCAGTTCCCAGATTAAGGAGAAAATATTACAAGCAGCCAGGAAGAAACAATTTGAATACTGTGGAAACACAATCAGGATAACACAGGACCTGGCAGCTTGTACACTAAGGGATCAAAAGGTCTTGGAATATGATATTTGGGAGGGCAAAGGAGCTAGGATGAAAACCAAGAATCACCTACCCAGCAAAACTGAGTATCATGTTCCAAGGGAAAATATGGTCATTCAATGGAATAGAGAACTTTCAAGCTTTCTATTCAAACCAGAGTTGAATAGAAAATTTGACATTCAGATACAAGAAGCAAGAGAAGCATGAGAAGGTAAACAGGGAAAAGACATCATAAGGAACTTATCAAAGTTGAACTACTTACATTCATACATGGAAAAATGACAATTGTAACTTATGAAACTTTTCTCAGTATGAGAATAGTTGAAGGGAATAGAAATGTATATATATATGTATATGTACATATCTATGTCTGTATAGGAGGGTAAATGGGTGTATGAATACATATGTGAGTGTGTGAATATATGTATACAGGTATACATAGGCAGAGGGCACAGGACCAATTTAATAGAAAGGGATGATACTTAAAAGTTGAAATGAAGAGATGAGAGAGGAATATGAGAGGAGATGGGGAGAGACAAAATGGGGTAAATTATCTCATATAGAAGAGGCAAGGGAAAACTGTTACAATGGAGGAGGAGAACAGGAAGGTAAAAGGGAATGAGTCAACTTTATTCTCATTGAATTGGGCTTAAGGAGGGAATGACATACACACTAAATAGGGTATCTCACCCTACAGGAGAGTAGAGGGGCAGGGGTTGAGAGGGGCGATGATGGAAGGGAAGGCAGGCTGGAGGAGAGGGAAATTGGAAGCACCTACTTTTGAAAAGAGATAGGATCAAAATAGAGAATAGAACTAGTGGGGAGTGGGATAGGATGGAAGGAAATATAGTCAGTCTTTCACAATATATCCATTATGGAAATGTTTTACATAGCTACACATGTACAACCTATATTGAAGTGCTTATTTTCCCAGTAAGGGGGATGATGAGGGAGGTAGGGAAAGAATCTGGAATTCAAAGGTTTAAAATCAAATATTTAAAATGCATTATTATTATTATTTTACACGTAACTGGGAAATAAGATATAGAGGCACTGGGGCATAGAGATCCACTGTGCCCTACTGGAAAGTCAGAAGGGAGATAAGGGAAGATATGGGAGAGAGCAGATTGGGGGAGGGGATATTCAGTGGGATTGCTGTTTTGGGGTGGTGAGTAGGGGAAAAATGGGGAGAAAATATGTAACTCAAAATCTTGTGGAAATGAATGATGTAAACTAAATAATAATAATAATAATAAAAGAAAATATTAGACATGGGTAAAGTTTTTCTCCAGGACAAATATCAGGAGTTCCTAAGGTGAAGTAGGTTCTATAAAAACTAAGAAGGAATGATCTATGGTAGGTAGTGGTGTTGGTAGACAGAAGTACACAAGGCTTCATGTTCTAACACAGGATCTGCAGGAATTAGAGCACCAAACCTGGGTTTTATGGAATAGCACAGGTGGGATGAGCATGGACACATATTGGGTATGAGGATGAAGCTCTGATTTTAGTCATATGGTATGTAAGACCCTTTAGATACTGTAAAGTTTTTCTTTGCTTGGACGTGGATCTGAGTCTGTCTGTAATATTATCTGTTATTATCAAGTGAACTAACTTAAAAATCCAAGATATGAGACAAATCCTGATGATTCCTGGGGGAAATCATTGATGGGGGACAAACATGAATGAAATTATGGTATTCATGAGGAAATCTTGATTGTAGGCAAGAGCTATACTGAGATGTTATTAATGATAAGCCTCCAAAGCTTAACATAATTCATCAGTCTTTGATTAATCCACAGGTTAAAATAATAATCATACTATATTTATAATGCTTGTCATGGTTTCCAAAGGATTAGTTGTTCCATTACAAAGATGTATATTTTCCAAATGTTATGGCAAAATTGTGCTAAATATAATGGAACTAAATACAGTTACATAATGCTTTATGGTTACAGAGGATCTCATTTGGTAATCACAACAATCTTAAGGGAGGTAATGCAAATGTTATTATTTTTATTTTCCAGATTAAGAAATTGAGGTCCGGGGGTGGCTAGGTGGCACAGTGAGTAAAGTGCCAGCCCCAGAGTCGGGAGGACCCGAGTTCGGTTCTGGCCTCAGACACTTAACACACACACACACACACACACACACACACACCCAATTGCCCTCCAAAAGTAAAAAAAACAAAAGAAATTGAGGTCTATAGAGGTTCAGTACCTTGTCTGATGTTAAAGATCCGGTAAGTGACAGAGCTGGGCTTAAACTAGATCTTATTAATATAGATCTAGTTCTTTTCCCAGTCTGCTTCTTTTAAATCTATTGTACTAGATGAAAATAACAGATTTCTTATCATTTTAGAGTAATTTTCCCCCCACTTCTTGATGCTCTATGGTGATAGAAAATGCAATTTTATCAAAGGGTTGATCTTTCCTTTCTCTTCTATACTAGTCAAAGTTATCATTTCCATTGTGGTACTGGGGAAACTGGCTCATCAAGGCATAGATCTGTTCATGACCACAGAGCACATTTTTGAATTTCTGTGTTTACCATGGTGATTTTTTGACCTGTGACTATATAGAATGGCAATTTTGAGTACACAAAGGTAGATAGTAGTTTCTGAGCTAGAAACAAACTTTGACTTTGTTTATTCCAATCGGTTCATTTTAAGGATGAGAAAAATTAGTTCAAGGCTAGTGAAGTGAATTTCCCAAGGACACAGAGCTACAAATAACAAAGTCAGATTTCGAACCTAGTTCTTTCAACTCCATCCCAGCAGTTTCTCCACTGTGTAATGTGAATTTGTGAGAGAATATGTAGGAAACAAATAGGGAAAACGAGAAGGAAAAAAATTGAAAGAAAAACAAACTTTGTCAGTCTGCTTGTTCCCCTAAAGTCAGAGAGCAGTTCCTTTGAAGAAAAGTATAATTATATTTTGGCATTAATGAAACAATGTTGTAGTGACACTAATTTTCATGTTTAAATTTGGTCCTAAAGAGGTGAGGGAATGTTTGGCAGTCTGGAGCACCTGCCTGAACAAGAGCCCTTCAGAGCTGCATTTATCAGAATGGGTGCCTTATTTATTTTATTTTTAGAAAGGTGTGCTATCTTGTTCATGTGTGAGATACTGTAATGCATCTTTCACACTTAAAGTGCCCTCTGAAGCTTTCTGCTTCACAACCTCCTGCCTATTTTCCCTTTTAGCACTAAATTTTTTATACAATCTCGAGCATCTCTCAAAGAATTGCAAATTCTAGCCAGAACATGATTAATTTAGCACTGTGGACTCTTACACTATAGCACACAGCCATACATCCTTCTTCAACAAGGCTGTGTCTTCTCTTGGCTCTTAATGGAGAAAGTGAATTAAGGCAAAGACTCTGGTTGCTCAGGTGGACTACTTTAAAATGAATTTTTACTGACATTGCCACAAAGTCAAAAGTGCATAGTTGCAGACCTAGGATTAGAATATATGGGCATTTCTGATTTTTTAGGTGAGAAGCTCTGTTACCCCATTTGCCTCACATAGTTTGCCAAGGGAACCTCTATTCTTCTTTATTTTAAGGTAAAAGGCAAAAGCTGGGTCTCTTTCTCCCCCCTTAAAGAGTTCTGACCTTTTGTCTGTTCACATCTTTGGTTCCTCCTTTGTTACTTTTGTCTTCCTGAACTCTTAACTGGTAAGGCTACTCCTTTGTCATCTAAAAGAACTTCATTCTTTCTGGGTTATGAATATTACTATTACTATTATTTGGTAGAATTGGTTGGGCTAAGCTAGATATATCAATAAAACTTCATATTGCCAATCTGGAGATTAATGGAAACAGTTAAAGATACCCATTCCAAACACCTAATGGATTTGGTGTTATTTGGGTGTTTAATAGTTTTTGTTGATCTTATGCATAGTTATGGTTGATTTAATGATACCTAGGTAACTGCTTGGGAGTGACCTGGGTCAAGGAGAAGCCATGGGCATGTAACTGTGTTGTTGATTTTTTATTACATATTGTTTATTCCTTTTACTCTTTTTATGCAAAAGAGTGAAAACACTAGATACAATATCCAAGCCTATATGTTCAAATGGTGATAGATTCTGTTCCACCAAGGTAAAATGACTAGGGTTCAATGAACTATAAGAGATTTATGGAAGAAACAGGGTTTTCAGTAGGGGGGAACTCAGAGATAATTTTGATTGGGAAAATACAAACTAAACATATACCTTAGACTAATGAGATGGAATGTTCACTTAACAAGAGGTGGAGTTGGAGAATCTAAAGTCACCCACTCTCTGAAAACTGTTGAGAAGCTAGTACTTTCTCAGAATTTTCCTTGAATGAGGTGGAGCTTTACAGGCAAATAAAATAAAGTTAGTGGCCAGCAAATACCATTGGTAGTTAAATCTCTTTCATACGTCTATGCTTATGAATAATCCAAGATGCAATCAAAAGAAAGATTGGTTTTTATGAAAGGACAAATGCTACTCTGATTTACTTTGATGGATCTGTGGTTTCCTCAATGTGGATAGTTCTTCCAAGATGCAGATTGCAACTCATCCTCTCTGCTCCATAGTCTCATCCTAAGTTTTTGATGTTCAATCATGTTTTTTTTTTTTCCCAGTCATGTTCAACTCTTCATGACCGCATTTGGGTTTTTCTTGGCAAAGATACTGGAGTGGTTTGCTATTTCCTTCTATAGCTCACTTTACAAATGAGGGACTGAGGCAAATGGGGTTGTGACTTGTCCAGGGTCACACAGTTAGTTAGTGTCTGAGGCTGAATTTGAACTCAGGAAGATGTTTTCCTGACCTCAATCCCAGAATCCTATCCTCTGTGCCACCTACCTGGCCCTTTTCCATGTTCTTCTATAAATCTTCCATTATAGATCACTCAGTGTGCTTAGAGTCTTCCAGATTCCTGATCTTGTGTGATATCAGTTGAGCACACACTCTATCCATTGGTTTATTCTTTGCTCTTGCCATATGAACAACCCAACTTCTCTTTTAATTATTCTTTTCTCTGATGAAATGTTTTATGCCACTTTTCTTGAAGAGTTCTTGATTGGTAATGTGTCACAGCTAACACCTAAAATCTATCTCTCCATTTCCCATTGGATGATCTTCATTATTTAGGGAAAGTAGTATTCTATGACTAATGACTGTTACATCACTGAAATAATATTAGTACTTAAAAGATGGGGGCCCTATTTTAGGGTGAAACTTGGACTCATTAAAAATGCTTCCCCAAAATAATTCAGTTTGCTCTCATCTTGTTATTTAATCTGTACCTGCTTTATTGCCTATGTTCAATATCTGTTCATGACAAATTACAGATGGATTAATTCTATGACATTAATTTTTTTGGTCTTTTTGGAAGGGGGAAGGCAGGGCACTTGGGTTTAAGTAACTTGCCCAAGGTCGCACAGCTAGTAAGTGTTAAGTGTTTGAGGTAGGATTTGAACTCAGGTCCTCCTAACTCCAGGGCTGATGCTCTATTCAATTTGCCACCTAGCTACCCCTATGACATTAATATTAAAGAAAGTAGTATCTTTGAAGAGAAGGACTATCATTTTTGTCTTTGTGTCCCCAACATTTAGCACATTTTGCACATAATAGGCACCTGATAAATGTTTATTGAATGTTGAATGGATGCATTATTAGTCTGATGGATTAACAAACTTCAGAACAACCAACAGGAAGTGCATCTCCTTAGTGTTTCCTTCTGAATTGAGTCAAAATTATGGTACAAAGCAAAAAAGGCAGGTGTAATGTAATGGACTTTAGGTTGAATTGGGATAAAATTACCCCTAAGATGCCTTCCAGTGCTAGCATTTTTATGTTTCTATGGCACTACTGTACAATTGCTGCTCTTTGGATCAACTATGAGCCAATTGTGAGGAAATACTGCTTATATTCTGTGTACACTATTTACTAAGGCAGGGAAGTGTATAATCCTTTTTAGTTAGAATTCCATCAGAAAGCTAAAACTAAAAAGCTTTGGAATTCAAAGAGCTAAGATTTGTTTACCTAGAAACTTTACTTTTCTAGAATCTTATCCATAGCCACAACTATGCTGGAGAAAAAAAGGTGCTGCCATACTCAATAGTATAACAGAAATGATTTGCTGTTCATTCCCTTATTTCTACCTTGTAGTATGGTTAATTAGCTTTAAGACGCCAATTCCTAAATAATCTAAGAAACTGATGTGAGGTTAGTTTTCTTCTTGAAATAGCTGTCTACTATGAGGGGTAAAATCTGAAATAACTGAGGAAAAAAGGTTCAAGGTTCTGAACATATAGATTTATTAAGTAATGCATGCCAATTGCATAACAAATTGGGCCCAGGCTTCCTGATCTTGGCACTGCACTCTGAATGCAGGGGGAGACAGATTTTTATGCATTAAAAGCAAACAACAGGCCATAAATCAGGATATATGCTAAGGCAATCTAATCTCTAATTTGAGGAAAGATTGAGGGTTTTCCAATTTGGGAGGGGGATGAGTGAGTTTTCAAGAATTGAGAGGGGAGAGAGTGAATAGGTACAATTTCCTGAAATCAGAAAAAGAAGTGTCCCACTCCTTAATAAGTGTCTGCATTCAATAAAAAGAACAAAGAAATAATAACTGATTGACCAGTACAGGGCCAGTTTTCAGATAAGATACATGAGATGCTTGAAATGCGTAATTATGAGAAAACTAATTGCATCAATCTTTGGATCTGGTTGGTTTCTGGTCAGCATACCCTCAGTCCTTAGTAAGGGTTTCTAAGCAACAGGTAGAGGTGACCCAGCTTCCCAGCCATGCAGGGCTAGGTTCAAACAATGCTATGTGTTCTCACAATTGCCATAATTGAGTAAAGCTTTCTCACAAGACAAAAATTGGACTCGATCCATAATTAAATAGAGAAGGAACTGAACTAGATCCAGAATTGAGTCTAAAAATTGTGTTAGTGTGGTTCACTCAATTCTTACAATTCCCTCAATTCTGTCACTACCAAATCAGAAACTACCATCTTTCTTACTTTCGGACTCTTTTGAAGATAGGTAGTGTGCATATGGAGGGCTTTAGGATGATTTGGGGGTAACCAGATAAAATAATAAACTTACAAAGTTGTTTAAGCTTTTAAACCAGATTGACTTTCAAAATAGGAAAAACTATCATGTGAAATGAAAGAAAAACTCATTATTTACATTCTACAGATAGTGGGTATTTTGAGTGCTACAAAATCATATCTATTTTATAAAAAAGCAGAGGTAGAGGAAAATAATTTGCAAAATCATGAGCCAGCTTACTTTTTTTTTTTTGCACTTCTAGTCTGAAGGAAAATTATTTTTAAAGTAAGATTATTCCTTGATTTATGGTGCTAGAACATAGTAATTTTGGTTCAACTTAGGCCCCTGTTGTGAAATAAAAGGTTATTAATTTTAAAGAGCAGTTGTGATGGGGGCAGAGCCAAGATGGCAGAGTATCAGGAAGAAGTTCAGTAAGTTACTCCCTACAACTCCTCCAAACATTTAGAAAATGTACTAGATCAAATCCTGGTCAGAAAATCACAATAAAAAATTGCGGTGAATAACTTTTTAAAGTTCAGATTGACATAAGGAGACAGAGAGGTCCGAGCACACTGGGGATGGGTTCCCCAGCAGTGTACCATATAGAGAATTCCCCTGCAGAGAGACGCTGGGCACTGAAGTAAGAAAAGATTTTAAATATATTGTGGAGGGGCCTAAACTTTTATGGGGGTATAGAATAGGAGGCAATTAACAATTCTTTCACTTGTTACACATTTCTGGGTCACAGATCCAGGGATAATTGAGGACAGGGCCTATACCTAAGGATGGCATTCCAGATTGTGTACCAAGCAAGGAGCAAGTTCCTAAGTAAGCAGCAGCTGTGTGTCTTGGATCACGGGGGCAGAGTGGGTTCTCTATTGGTACTACAAACATGACAGGCACATAGAAGTGTTGCTCGGATACAAATCCAGGTGAGGGATTTGCCGATTTTGGACTGGGGGCGAGGTCCAGACTTTGCCCTAGATCAGACTACTTTGGGAGCTCTGGAGGCTTGTAGGCCCCTGAATGGTATGGCTCCAAGATTCTGGAGAAATACATAATACCCAAAGTAAGGATTAATAGGATCAGTCTTCATGTTCCTGGCAGAAGTGCCCAGAATCCGGTCCCAATATAAAGTCTGAAGACATGAAGTAGGCTGGAAGAATGAGCAAATACCCAAATAAAAGATAAAAGAGCCCCTTCACAGGAAGCTATTGTGATGTCAGGGATACTCAAGACATCGAATCAGTTGACAAAAATGGCTCCAGAACATTGAAAAGCAAAGTTCCTGCTCCTACTCCCCTCAGCATCCTTCAAAACACACCTTGGTCACAGTTTCAATTAAAATCACTAGAAGAGATGAAACAAGAGTTCAAAAAAGAGCTTAAAATATTTTTTTAAATGGAATGAGAGTATCAGAGGGAAAAATATTGGAAAAGAAATGAAAGGTGGGGCAGAAAGAATTAGAAAGATAATTAATAGCTGGTGCATGAGGTGTAAAACCTTGCCCAAGCAACAAACTCCCTGAAAATCAGAATGGACCAAACAGAAGATTAGATGATACCATTAGACAAGAAGAAATATTAAAACAGACATGCAAATGTCATAGTAAAAAGAACTAATTTAGAATAAAGAGAGGAGATAATTTCAGAATCATTAGTTTACCTGACAACTATAA
Source organism: Petaurus breviceps papuanus (assembly GCF_028583685.1). NCBI lineage: Eukaryota > Metazoa > Chordata > Mammalia > Diprotodontia > Petauridae > Petaurus > Petaurus breviceps. The sequence continues at coordinate 2,325,623 of NW_027187263.1, read as the reverse complement.
TTAAAAAGACACATTTTAAAAATATCATATTTCAAGAGATCACAAAGAAGAAAACTGCCTAGATCTCTTAGAAACATAGGGAAATAGAAAGAACCCCCTGGTTACTTCTTGAAAATAATCTCAAAATGAAAATGCCCAGGAACATTATAGACAAATTCCAGAGTTTTTAATTAAAAAAAAAAAAAGTAAATCATAAAGAATTCAAGTGCTGGGGAGCCACAGTCAGAATAAGACAAAATTTAGCAGCCACTAATATACAGAAGTAGAGCTTGTGATACAATATTCCAGAAGGCAAAGAATATAGACTTACAACCAAATGTAACTTACCCACCAAAACCAAATATAATTCTGCAGAAGGGGGAATGAATTCTTAATTAAATAAAAGACCTCCATTCACTCTTGATGGAAAGACCAGAGCTGCATAGAAACTTTGATGTAGAAACACAGGAGTTAAGAAAAACATGAAAAGTGAACATGGATGAACAGTCATAAAAGGATAATTGTTTACATTTTAATATGGAAAAATGATTGTAATTAATGAGATTTAAGATCTTCCCTGCCTATTAATAGGCCTCATTAAGGGAAGCTTTCTTAGGGAAGATTTGCTTGTAGGAAGACTTTCACACCTTTTGTTAATTTCTAATTCAGCACTGAGTGATTGTGATGCCTTCTGGCTCTGAGAAGTGTATATATACTCTGAATTGGAATTTTGCTTTGGAGGCTCACTTATGAGAAGGATCTTTTGATTCTCTGGTTGAGATTCTGAGTGGCTGTATGTTCAGAGCTCCCTGACTGCTCAGATGCAAAGGCTCTCTCAATCCAGGGATGTATGTAAGGGTATAGCAATATTGCTTTGATTCAGGAAGAGCCCTGTCTGTTGATCTTTATTTTTCTCTTTGTATTTTTATGTATTTTCTTTGTTTGTATTTCCCCTGAAGTGGTGAATGTAATTAAAAAAGATTGTTGACCCCTTAAACAGCTATCTTTCCTAGTAAAACAGATCTAAGAACCTGTGCTAGTATCCATCCTGGGCAGGCCAGTGTGACTGCCACTACAATGATAGATGTGTACCCTGAGAACCTGCATCATCAGGGGTCATTAAGAGAGTTTAATTACACAGAGGGGCTGGGAATGGTTCTGTTATATCTTTATGATTTCAAAAGAAGAATGCCAATGGGAGAAATGGAAAAAAAGTATTGGGAGAAGAAACTCACGTATTAAGGGTGCACAAACAGACATCTACACAAACAGGGAGGAAAGGGTGAGGGGCAGTGTAGCAGCAAGCACCCCGGTGTCCCCAGGGTGCCTGCTCGCACAGGTTCTTGGATCTGCTTTGTTAAAGGAAAGCAACTCAAAATGGGTTAACAAGCTTACTTTAATCAGTCAGACATATATCGTTTACCTTGTTCAGGGGAAAAAGGTCAGCACCCCGAACTTCAAAGCATACAGGCAGAATTATCAAGACAGAAACAGATCATGTAGACAGATTTCCAAACTGCCCAACCATTACATCCATACCCAGTCAACATCTGGGTTTCCACATCTGGGTTTTTCAAAGCCGGGGGACTCTCAACAACGGCTTCCCAGAATTCAGATCAAATCACAGAACACTTCTCAAAGTGAGTCCCAAAACAAAGCTACACATCAGGGCTTATATAGCCTTCTCCTGGCTCAGAGAATGTAACAACCTTATTGACTCACTGGCCAATCAAGAAGTATCTACTGAAAAACAAACCTCCCTCCCCAGGCTTCAGGTGCATTTTAGCCTAGGGGCAGGGAAGATCTTCCAAATTTGCATTCCCATTACAGGCAGTGACTGATTCTTGAACCTTACTCATATGCAATTGGTTATAGAAATACATTTCACTCAACAGAGAACAGGAGAGAAAGAGGGTAAGGGAGAGAGGATTCTTATATGATGGTGAATAAGAGAGAAAGCAAATTAAGAGAGGGATTAGTGAAGTCTTACCAAAATAAACTCTAAGCATGTACAAACACATTTATGGCAACTGTTTTTGTGGTGGCAAAGAACTGGAGCCTGAGGCAGTGCCTGCTTGGGAAACTGCTGAACAAGTAATGATTGAATGGCATTCATACAATGGCTTGAATATGATGGAATCTTATTGTGCTGTAAGAAATAATGAAGGGGATGGTTTTAGAGAAAGTAGAGCAGACTTATGTGAACTGATACAGCATGAAATGAATAGAATCAGGAGAACAATTTAAATAAATGACAACAATATTCAAAAGACCAACTTTGGTGGAACTAGGAACTTTGAACAATGAAAAATTAATTACATTAAAATTTTTAAAAATACAAATGTTATGACATTTAGATAACTGTGTATTAATGATTAAAATGAAAGTTTGGGTTTTATTTTTAAACAAACATCATTAATTTTGGCAATAGAAATGCAATTAACATCTTAGAGGATATACCTCATAATGGACATTAGACCACTGATATTTTATTTACTTAACTGAAAGTAGATGATAATGATGTTGAGAAATATAGTACAATGACATATTTCCTTGAAAGCTCTCATGCTACTTTTAATATTATAAATAAATGTGCTCAATTATACAAATTCTTCTCAATTTAATTCAGTTCAATTCAATTATATGCCATTCAATAAGCATTGCTTAAGCCTTCCTACTTTATATACAAGGTATATGAAAAAATAAAAGCTATGTATATGACAAAAGCTAAATCATATGTATATATATATATATATATATATATATATGAACTATGCCATTGGGGTACAAAATAAAAACTAAGATCATAAGATCATAGATGTAGGGCTCAAAGAGGTCCTAGACACCATCAAGTCAAACCTTCTCATCTTGAAATTGAGGACACTGAGGCCCAGAGAAGTTAAATTAGTTTTCCCAAGGTTATTCCCTGCCCCTCAGGGAGCTTACATCCTATTTTGGGGATACAACTTGCAAACAGATAAGTAAATAGAAAATAATTTAAGGAGGGACAATGGGGAGAGCACTAACAAAGGAGGAGGAAGAAGGAAAGATCAGAAAAGCATCCTATCTGTGGTGGCACCTGAGTGAATTCTGAAGGCAGCTAAAGATTCAATGATGAATGAGGAAGAACATTCTAAGCATTTAGCAAAAACACAGAGACAGGAGAGCGAATATTCTGTATTATTAAGTTATTAATTATTATTTCTTTTTAAATGATTATATTTATAATTATGAATTATTAAGGGGGCCACTTTCACTAGAATGGAGAAGGGGAATAATATAAGATAAATTTTAAGGGCTGAAATATCTTTTTACAACTAATCTTTCTTCCTGGAAAGAAAAAAAAAACATACAGGGCAGGAAAACAGTCTGTTGTCTGTGTTGCTTTGGAGTCCAGTGCTGAGCACATGGTAGGTAGTCAATCAATTCTATAACTCTTTCCTTCAGAAGAAGCATTAAAAAGAGACTGTCTTTCTTGTTTGCACACACCAATTTCATGTTCCTGTGTTTGACAAGCAAATGCAATGCACTTCTTATTCATTCATTTATTTATTTTTCTATCTGTTTGTTTACTTGTTCACTCGTTTTCATTCATTCATTTGTTCTTTCATTCATTCATTCATTTATTTATTGCCTTTTGGAGGGCAATTGGGGTTAAGTAACTTGCCCAAGGTTACAAGGCTGGTTTTTTGTGTGGGTCTTAAGTGTCTGAGGCTGGAACCGAACTCTGGTTCTCCTGACTCTGGGGACAGCGCTTTACTCACTGCACCACCTCATCCCCCTTTACACTTCTTATTTAGATCAAATTAGGAGTAGTTTGTACATTTTTCTGCTTGGAAGTACTCAAATGATTTCTCAGGGAATACAACTTCAGTTTTTACATCATCACTTCTACATTCCCCAAATGTGAAACATGTTTTCATAACTTCCAGATTTTTATCAGAGAAAGGAGTGAGGATATGGGGTAAGGGAAGATATCTGGAATAAGGCCTGATAATTTTACAATTGGGACAGTCTTGCACTATATGAAGTTTTCAAACTATTAGAAGGCTCCTGGGGATAGGAGACATTTTTATTCTAGCCTGAGACTAATCCTTCCTAAAAGTTTATTAATTTTAAGCACTTTGAAATGGAAATAATTTATAGCTTTCCCTCTCCTCCAATATTAGAACTAGTATGTTATAGCTAGCCTTTCCCCCTACCCTGGTCACCATGAAACCATAAGTACATCAGCTTGAGTTCAAGTATGAACTCGAGTTTAATAATAGTTTAAACTCACCTAAGTGAGTTTAATATTGGGTTTTGAGCTACCTCTTATGTGTTTCCTTGCCTTCCTTCCTCCTCCCTCCCCCCTCCCTCCCTCCCTCCCTCCCTTCCTTCCTTCCTTCCTTCCTTCCTTCCTTCCTTCCTTCCTTCCTTCCTTCCTTCCTTCCTTCCTTCCTTTTTCTTTCTTTCTTTGATCTTAGGTCACTGAGCATGGATCTGAGGATGGATATATCTAGGCTTTTGAGGCCACCTTGTGTATTTGAGAAATTTAGAGGTCCTGGGTCCTTTGTTGGGAAATGACTAGTGGGAAGGTATAGAACCTGTGCAAAGGCTATCTTTTTGAGGAAAAACAAGTAGGCAAATATAGATGTACTGTAATGAATGGAAGCAAGAGGCATGTAAGATGATGGAAAGGTAGGAAGGGTCAGGTTTACAAAGACTTATGCCAAATGAAAGACTTTATATTTGATGTGGAAGGTAATATGGAATCACTGGAGTCAATTGATTATAGAAATAAGAGGATTGGAGTCCAGGAGGAAAATCACCTAGGCAGCTGCATAAAGGACAGATTGGAATGGGGAGATATCCTTGAGACAAATAGAAGGCTAATGTAATTGTACATGAAAATGGTGATCAAACTCCACACTGAGGCTTTGGGAAGGGAGAAAAGGGGTGAAGGTAGAAATGACAAGATATGATAGGAGATTGTATATATAAGGTGAGTACAAGTAAGAAGCGCAGGATGACACCAAGGTTGTGTAAAACAAATGTATTATATTATGGTTATTTATGTGGATTTTCTAACTCCCTACTGGGCTCTTAAAACCCAGGAGGCTCTAGTGTTTTATTTACCTTGGTATTTTCCTCTTGCCCTCATGTGATTAACACAATCCTCAGCACATAGTAGGTATTCAATAAATGTTTGTTGAACTGAATTCAATTTTTGCTAAGGGGCCCCAGAGACTCTGGACACAAAGCTTTGTTTTCTCTTCCCCAGGATCAGTATTTCCCTTAAGCCTGGTCTGGAAATGCCTGAGGGCCTTTCATTATCTTTTGTAGGAACCTTAAGGGCAGGGAGCAATTGCCTAGGGGGCAAAAGAATCATGCTTGCTAAGAAAGAAGACAGGGAGATGAAGGACCCAAGGGGATGCTTTTGAAGGTGAAGGAGCTAGGGTTGACAGTTATGGAGGGAGTCAGTAGGTGAAAAGCAAAAAATAAAAAAAAAACCCTCAAGCTATAGTTCTTAGCAGAAGAACAATGGAAAGTGGTCCTTGAACTATGCTAAAATACCTTATTTGGTTTGGGAGTCTCTGTGGTAGCTGATGCCCCTCCCAAAGACAACATAAAGGGACATTTTTTGCAATTAGTACCCTCTGGATGAGGCTATGCAGCAATAACTGCCTTGGGATAGAAGAAATGATGTAGTAAGCTTAGTTCAAATTATTGTCAAATCATTTGGAATGATTATTGGGCAGGGAGTATTGTTACAATCTGTGCTTCTCTCATTCTTCCTGTAGTTTTTGGAAAATTGATGCAGTGATAACATTTCTCAGCTCATATTTTAAAATTAAGTTGGAAGAAATAGCTTTCAGTTCTAATTGGAGGAAGTACAAAAGCTCACAGAGGATTCTCAAACCATAAAAGTGGGCTCTGTGCCATGTGATGCTGCCGTTTGGGAAATGACTCCATTAGGACTTATGGAGTTTCACAAAGTTCTCCCAACATTTTAGTAGTGAGAGTCACAGGAAAGAGACAGTCATTATGCCCATAGTTTAACTCTCTCTTTCAAGATGTTTGGCTCTGAATATTTCAGCTCTGGCTTTGGGAGACAAGACTTTTCTAAAAATATTTTCTGAAGAACTCTCAAATTGTTAAAGGCTGCTAGGATGATTTAACCCAGAATTATTTTGCTAACTAATCCATCCTTGTGTGTCAATGGGATTGGGGTGGGGAGGCTTGAATATATGAAAGAAATGGAGGAGATTGTTTCACTCCTTTATTTTCCCTTCCAAATGGCAGAGAAATTTAGGATTAGATATCTAGATCTGGAAGGAATCTAACAGGCTAGCTAATCCAACTGCCCTTAGATGAAACTGAGACCTGGATAGGTTAAATGATTCACTTAAGGTCACACAAGTAGTAAGCTATTAAAGATTCTTGTCCAGGTTTTACGGACCTGAGTTCTTTCCTTTGCACCATGGTGCCTCTGAATTACTCTAGAACTTGCAGAAATCTAGTGATAGAGCAGGAAGGGGTGTCAGAGCAAAGGTTGAAGGTCATGTACCTCGGCATAAAGGTGACAATGTTCTCTTCTGTTCTATACAGAAGAAACTTGAATCAAAGAAAGGTAAATTTTTCAGGGATTTGGGGAATTATTTCATCAAATGGCAACTGAAGATATAGAAATGATTTAATAAGTAAAGATTTTACTATAAAAGATTGCTGTTTCTTAGGTACTTTACTGGTTTGAGCTGGTAAATATGCTCTGATTTAGATTTAGTTTAATATTTAAATTCAGGTGTTTTAATCAGACTTTATATTATTTTTAATCTCTTAACTTTTAACATTCATTTTTTAAAATTTTGAGTTCCAAATTTTAACCCTTCCTCCAGCCCTTCTCCTACCCATTGAAAAGGCAAGCATTATGATACCCATTATATATGTGAAGTCATGCAAAACAAATTTTCATATTAGGCATGTTGCAAAGAAAAAAATAAGCAAGAAAAATTAAATGAAAAAAAAAACATGCTTAAATCTATTCAGAGATTTTTTGAAAAAAAGAAGAAATTCCTTATCTATCTGTTTCCTACTAGCCTATATGGGGTCATGTGGACACCAGATTTCCTCTTTTGATTGGTAGGGACATAGTTTAGGACTAAATGGGAGAAAACTTAACTCCCCAATCCTACCTCCAATACATACCAAGGCTTCAAAGCATAAAGAATCTGGAAGGAGAGATGGTGTCTGAGTTGTAGCCATGCTTTCTTTAAACTCTTTCTAGTTCTAGTCTATGAGATGATCCATGGTTCTGTGAAAATGAAAAGATTGTTCTTGGTATAGAAATAATCTGTTCTATTTCTTACCAGTTCTTTCCTTGAGGCAATTTGATCAGACTAGGCCTCTATGTCCTAAAGGGAATGGAAGGTCTTAGAAACAGAAACGAAGGAATGGATGGACCCATAGGTGTAACTGCTTAAACCCAAAGGAATGTTACCAAACCTGTGTATTCTTATCTGTTTACACATGATTGATGTAGTCTATGAAGTATGTATATTGTGATTGTGTTTGGGAGTGGGGTGAGTTAGTTTCTAAATTGGTCCATGTTTAAAAGACTTCAGCTCAGTATATGTCTGACCTGGAGTAGCTGAAGAGTTCCTCGATAGACCTTTAGTATGGAATGACATGACTTCGGTTAGGACAAAAAAGATCCCAAGTGGCCATGTCACAAACTGGCCCATGTACTTTCTGTAGCTTTTATTTTAAAATCAATAAATTATATATGGGTAAATTCCCTGTGAACATAATCTTTGTCTCTCTTTCTTAGATTCAAATGGAGTTTTATAGTTCCCTAAACTCAAATCTGAAACTTTATGGATCAGCAGTATGTGTGTGTCAGGAGAAATGTGTCAACTTAGGCTATACCTTTGGGGGTGATGCAGCTAGAGGAGTAAAAACAAGTCAGAGTCTCTAGATTCATCAACCTGTCACAATCCTGTCCTTTCCCCTACTTGTCTTCTATGCCATCTTCTTTCTGACCCTGCAAGCAGATATGTTTTCTGTCCACTATGTATAGCAGAGTTTTCCAAACCAAACTCTGCAATATATTACTCAGACTGTTAAAAAAAAAGAATGGAATCACTCAAGTATCTTTGCCAAGAAAACCCTGAAATGGGATCATAAAGGGTCAGACACTACTGCAATGATTCATGGAAGGGTGCTCTGCTCATCCAACTATTGCTGTTGCTACCAGGCTGGGATGTATTTGACAAATGATTGTGGAGCTTGAGCTAGAGTTTATTATGGCTGGTGGACTCATGAGAAGTCAGTTCTTAAAAAGAATTCTAAAAGTTCTTTTTGTTCAGGGTTCTAAAGCTTTTTTTTTAAACTTATAAAGCAATCAGGGTTAAGTAACTTGCTCAAGGTTACACGGCCAGTTATTTCTGGGTGTGGTGCTGAGTATCTGAGCCCGGATTTGATCCAGGTCATCCCGACACTGGAGCCGGTGCTCTTACTCACTGAGCCACCTGGCCGCCCTTAAGCAATTGGGGTTAAGTAACTTGCTCAAGGTTACACGGCCAGGTGTTTCTGAGTGGGTGCTAAGTGTCTGAGCCCGGGATTCGATCTCTAGGTCTTCTCAACACTGGAGCCAGTGCTCTTACTCGCTATGCTACCTGGCTGCCCCCAAGCTTTTTTTTTTTTTTAAGCAATTGGGGTTAAGTAACTTGCTCAAGGTTACACAGCCAGTTATTTCTGGGTATGGTGCTAAGTATCAGAGCCCGGATTCGATCCCAGGTCATCCCAACTCTGGGGCCAGTGCTCTTACTTGCTGTGCTCCCTGGCCACCCCTGGTTCTAAAGCTTTTTGCAAGACACTTCTGAATATTTAGAGAATGCTTTCTATTGTTGTTCAGTTATTTTTCAGTTTGTCATACTCTTCATCACTCCATTTGGAGTTTCCTTGGCAAAGATATTGGAGTGGTTTGCCGTTTGCTTCTCCAGTTCATGTCACAGATGAGAAACTAAGGCAAACAGGATTAAGTGACTTCCCTGGGGTCACACAGTTAGTAAGTGAACACTTTCAGTCTTATTTTATTTCTTGAACCAAACTTTCTGGCCAGTCAAGTCTTGCCTATCTGAGACCTCACTCTGGTTTAGGGTTGACTTTTCTTATATTTTCCCATTTTAATCTCTAATGGTTATACTTAATTTAATAAATAACCCTTCTCAAGAATGCCTCTGAACAAACCTGCAGGGCTTGGTCTGCAATCCCTCAGTTTCCCTAATTCCAAACCCTTCCTGCTATCTCATAGAAAAGTGATCAGAGGGAAAGAGGAAGGAAGGAAACAAGTATTTATTAATGTTTTTCTTTGTGCCAAGCACTAAGTGCTTTAAAAATATTTTCTCATTTGATCCTTACAACAACCTTGAGAGGTAGGTGCTATTATTATAAATATTGGTTATTATCATAATTATTCTCATTTTACAAATTAGAAAACTTAGGCAGGAGAGAGGTAAAGTGACTTGCACATTGTTACACAGTTAGGAAATGTTTGAGATCAAATTAGAACTCAGGTCTTACTGACTCCAAGCCCAGCACTGAATCCTCCACAAAATCTAGATGCCTCTAAGCAAAGGGACAAAGACAAAATTAAGAGGAGGGGAAAAATATCATGCTATTCTGTCTACCTATCCAGATTCCTACCTTTATTATGTATTTCCCTTACATATAGGGACTAATGCTTGTTCATTCAAGGATTTTTTTGGTCTTCTTTTAATAAAACTTTATTCTGTAATTTTATGTACCTTGCTTTTGCAAGAGGGAACCATGTTTCAATATGCTGAGAGGGTATCATGAACATATTGCATCAAGTTTTCTGTTTCAAGGCTCTAAATAAAGAGAGAGTTGAAATGCCTCAAAGTAGAGCTAGGGTTTTCCGTCATGAAAGTCTCTGACATAAATGCTACATTTATATACACATACCTGGGACAATTTTTCTTTTTAGATGCTTAAATAGGACCCTTAGAGTCTAACTAAAAGCTCATCTACTGTCCTCTTGAAACACAAACAAAATATGAGTAACCTAATTTAGTCACATGTGGTTATTGTAATGAACCCCCTGCATATTTTATCATCAGGTTTTTTTTTCTATTTTCTTTACTTTCAGAAAAAAGCTATCTTTTCCTTATTCCATGAAATTTCTTAGCTCTTAGTGCTTAGTATAGTGTCATACATTCAATGGATCCTATCTAAATATTACTTATAGATAATGAGAACCCTAATAATACTAAATGAAATTCAGCGAACTCTTAACTCTGAGATTCTAAGACAAGTGTTTTTCAAAATGATAATTTTTTCACCATAATAGGTAATGTGATATACTGAGAACAACACTGTACTTGGATTCATAAGATGTGGGTTTGAGTCTAAGTTCCTCTACTCCCTGAGGAGTAAGCAGCTTATTTGTTCCTTGGCTATGAAATGGGGGTAGTGATATTTTCATTACTTACCTCACAGAGTTTTTGTAAGCTGCGGATACTTTATAAAAGTGAGTTATTATTGTTGCTACTTACTATGGCAAAATATCTTTAGAAGGCTTTAGTTGGTCGCAGCAAGAGAAAGGCCAAATAGGGCAATGACGACATTGAGTTGATAGCGCTTCTGGGACGGCAGCCAGAACAATTTTTTGAAAACAACGAGCATCAGAGGCAGCTACAATAACAGCAGAAGCAGCAAGGCAACAACAGTAACTCACATTTATATAGCACATTAGGGGTTACAAAGTATAAGTGGTAGAGTTATGTCTCTGAACAGTAAGGTCAATTCTGAGTCTGACCTAGTTGGGAAAAATAGACTGAGGTAAACCAGGTGATAAGCCAATATATCTTCCCTGTTCAGGATGTCCTTATGTAGTTGGATGACCTTGTTTTCATTCTAAATGGATCAAATTCTTTCTGGTATTGTAATGACTGTCAGTCATTTCTAAACTGAGGCAATCTGAAAATCAATCATCCAACTGATCAACAAGCCTACTATGTGCCAGGAACCCTGTTAGGTGCTGGGGATACAAGGAGAAATATAAAATAGTCCTTGCCCCCTCCCCACAAAGCTTGTATTATCTCTGTCTCTCTCTTGTATATGTTCACACACATATATGTATATGTGTATACACAGACAGATACACTCACACGTAAAAACATATGTATGTTTGTGTATGTATATATCTATATCTATCTGTCTATCTATCTGTCAGAATGGTACTAGCAGCTGGGGGTAGGGAGATTTGGGAAAGCTTCATGTAGATAGTTCTGGTTGAACAGAACATAATGTGCATCTGGCACATGTACAGACTCCATCGGTTTATCAATATGTCACCATCCACATAGAAGACCATAGGGATCTGTTTACTAGAGGATTGGAACATGTATAGACATTCTGGGGTAGCCTACTATGTAGTTGTAAGGAGCATTTTTCTGTTGGCTATATGGTAAGAATTGTTAGTATCTTTTAAAGGATCTTAGCCGGCACCAACTTGGGTCTTTGCTTTACATCTGGGGGAGAGATTACTCTTCCACTTATAACCATTGGGACCTTGAGGTAAATGTAGGGAAGGCCTTAGAACCTTCTTATTTAGCCACCATGTTCTTCATGTGCTTCCTGAAAAATGGAACTAGTTTCTTGGATATTTGGTTCATCCAGTTCTAGGTGCAGGGAGTAGAGTCTCTTACTTTAAAAATTTCAAAGGCTGGGAGTGAGAAACTCATGAATCTAAGATTCCAGAAATTCAGCTGAGTGTAACAACTGGCCAGCATTGAGCCTTGGAGGAACACCAAGAGATAATTTGCGAGACTTTCCAGACTCCAACTTAGCAGAAGTTTGCAGTGACTCCATCTGTGGATGTGAATTTGGTGGACCAATGCTATGTAGGAATAAAGTTAAATTGTGAACCAAATCTACCATTTAACCCCACCAGAGACTGAACTGGTTGGTATAGGAGGGATTGTGTCCTGAAGTTTTAGAAGGGAAATATACTTTATTCTTTTTTAAAATTTGAAGTAAATATTCCTTAATAAAAGCTATCCAGTGTTAAGTGGTTAAATAGACCTAAGGTGATAGTCACTGGTTCCCTAAAAATGGAGGTAATACAGCCAGTGGGGCTTTGAGTTCATGACAGAGAAAAGAGACAATTCCAAACCTCCTCAGTTCCTGAGAACCTTAAGGGTCTAACAGGCCCAGCCCTGAAAGAATAGAGCAAGATGAACCATTACAAAAATTATGGAGAAAAAAAGGGATTTTTAATTAAGATACGACATCAAGGCACTGAATTAAGCCAAGAAAAAGTCAGTGGATAGGTTTTAGTGCACTGGGTTTTAGTAGCAGTTAAGAAAGAAAAAACCTTTTCATTCTACTAATGGGAAAACTATCAAGCAGGCCGTGAGGTGACCTTTGCAGAAAGAAGCAATAATATAGAGTGGGTACTATTTTGAACCAAATGACAATTAGGCCACTTTAATATCAACATTTACAAATGTGTGCCAGTGAACCGGTTTAACACCTTTGAGAGGTCATTACAGCTAGTCTTATTTCCTTATTAGACATGTGGAGGCACTTCTTTAAGTGATGCCCCTTTTTATAGTACCCTTCTGATGGGGCATTGTATTTGAATGGTTTTCTAACTGCTTATTGTCAGATATCTTTTTTCAGTCACTCCAAAGTGACATGGTCATGGCATCAGATAATACTTAGTTAGCATTAAGTGGTACCAAGAGTCTGTCTTTTGTTGATCTCATTTTTGTCTTTTACTAAACTAAAAAGAGGATTCCTTTTGTAATAGGATTTTTTTTAATTCATGAGGTCAAAATGGCAAGAACTCTCTGCCAGGAGATTTCAGAGCTAGGACAGGTTTGGGAGATTGATTTAAGCATCTCTTATCTCCCTGTCATAAAATATCCCATGATTTGCCTTGAGGAAAGCTGCTTTACTCCCTAGACTGTCTGATTGCAGCCCTTGTTTTTAGCTCCTTGGGGCTGGCTGTCTCTTTGGGGCTAGCTGTCTCTTAATGCTATCTGATATCAGCTGAAAGGAGCTGCGGGCAATAATACACTGTGAGCAAGGAGGAGGAAGCCATAGATCAGCAGTACTGTGATGTCATGGTCTTAATATTCCTCATCCTCCAGAACCTACCCTTCTAGAAGTTTTTTTTTGGAGGGCAATTGGGGTTAAGTGACTTGCCCAAGGTCACATGGCTAGTTTTTGTGTTAAGTGTCTGAGGATTTGAATTCAGGTCCTCCTGACTCCAGGGCCAGTGCTCTATTCACTGTGCCACCTAGCTGCCCCTAGAAGTTTTTTTTTATATGTATTAGTCAAATCAAACAAAACCCAGGAAGGTGAAAGGTTTCAAGTGGTCAAACCATGTCACTTCCAAAGGACTGATCCATCTTATCTGTCCAACTCATTTCCTCTTGTTACTCAAAAGCCAAAAGTAACACAAGGAATTCCAGTTTAGACAGAGTAGGTTTAGTGCTTGAAGAGCCTGATTCCTAAAGAAAGAGATAAAGCTTTTCTTACACTCTCTGGAGTACAAGTATTGCTCTTACCTGGAATTAATCCAGGGAAATATCCCAATATAGCTTGGGTTCATGTCTAGGGTCTTTGCTAAAAGGTTTTAATCAGGTTCCTTCTAGAAAAAATACTCTGCACAAAATAGGAGTTATCATGCATAAAAGAACTACTTAGTTTCTCTACCACAAAAAATCATTTAAAATGAATAACTTACAAATGTGAATTAACAAAAACTTAAAACATGAAGGATTAACTGAATCACCTATTATGTGCAGATAGGAGGAAAATCCTACCTTGAGGACTCCTTAACAAGTATTTTATATTCACCTTGCCTCTGTATTATTTGGACACCTTACAAATCTGGATCTTCTGGGGAGCTAGAACATGATCTGGACTTCTTAGTCCTTATAACTGTACCATCCTTCTGACAGTAATCATCTTCTCTGAAAAGTTGTTGCTTGGATGCCCAACTCAAAGAACTCTTGATGTTTTGAATTCTTGAGAGACATTGAGGCTAGAAAAATCCATTACAGGATTACTCTTTGGTCACCAGACAAAAAACACAAAGCAGAAGAGGCAGTCAGGGACGAAGGTCTGGTCTCAGGTTGTTTGTTGCCATGTATGTTCAGTTACCATTGCTGCTGGGAGTATAGAGAGGCACATGATGAGAAAAGAGAAATCCTCTTCCTTCCCTTATTAGAAAACTCCAGTGGAGAGCTGTGTCCCAACATAAAAGCCACATCAAAAGAGAAAATGGAAACCATTTCTCCTCATTTTTTATAGTTCACAAAGTAGGTGGCTCTTGTATCTTTGATGAAGCCTCTAGGCACAGGGATACATGTGGCAAGCCAGTTGCTACAGGTTATGCAAAGGGACAGAGGATGTGCTTTTACCACAGGAAGCCAAAAGTCAGGCTCAGCTCCACTGAAACTGAGTCTAGTGTATCCCCGTTATACCAGTACTTCCCAACAAACTGCAGAATATGGCCCCATTTGTCTCAATGTGACCCATGCACAAACAACTGCAAGATAAAATAGAACATACTAAGTATACAAGAGACATAAACAAAGTTCTACATGGCGATGAGGGAAGGAAAAATAATTTCTGATGGACTTTATGGAGGAAGCGGTACTTGAATTGGGTCTTAAAGACATAACCATTCTTTTCTATCTCTGAGGGTATCTAGTTAGTGTACAGTAGTTACATGGCACTTAATGCCATGTTGATTTGATTGTCCCCACTTTTTAGTTTTGTTAGCATTTCATTATAAGAAGTATTACTGAAGTCAATGGGACATATTTTGGGACTTTGAAATCCTTTTATCTTACAAAATAATGCATGCTCTTAGTGTATGTTCTATATTCTAAAAGTAATTATGGCATATAATGCTTCTTGGAAACAAAACAAAAAAAATGATCAGGAAAAATTTGCAATGCAACTTACACTTGACTCTAATAGCCTAGTAACCAATTTTTCTGAAGGGCTCATAGCACTTCATAGATACATAATTCATCCTCAATCAGTGCTGACAGAGAGGCCTAACTTGCAAATGAAAGGCTACCTGAAAAGGAAAACTATGGGTTGTGTGCTAAACTGTGACTTAATTGTTGGGGACAGGTCCACAATGTAATAAGACCCCTTAGAGAAACAATATGGAAAAAGAGTAAGTTGGAAGCCTTGAGGGAAAGTTAGAATTTTAAGCCATAAAACACAGGAACAGGACATAATTATTAGCCTGGAGCTTTATTTTAATGATGTACCATGTCTTAAATATAACCCCAATAGTTATCTGAAAGGTGCCAGCTGCTCAGAATGAAAAAAAAAAAAGACAAAACAAAACAAAAGAGGAAGACTCATCATTTGAAATGAGCCTAGATCTAGCTGCATGCCGTCTGTTAGGGTGGTCACCTGCTATGTCCCAAGGGACTGACATGATGGTTTGCCATATGCCTTCATGGCATCTGTTGGCCATTTTATTTCTTCCCTGTGCCTCACATCCTCTCCAGCCTCAGGCTATGTGAGTATCCTAGCATGGTCACCAGTACATTAGTCCCAGTACAGGGTCTTAAGGGTCCCTGATTGTGAACCTGAATCTATTTTAGTCTAGGTTCCCCCAGGGGATGGGGTTCCAGATAGAGACATGCCCAGGGTAACTGTTTCTAGTTTGGTATTGCCTTGGCAGGTCCAATAAGAATTCAGCTCCAAATTTTATCATTGGAACAATCCCTTTTCATCTTCACCACTTCCTTCCCATACTGAAAGGTCTAGTTCCAATGTTATTTCCTCCATGAAACTTTTGTGATTTCTCCAGCAGGAGGTCTCTTACATTCTAGTTTTATATTACATTAATCTTTTTATATGTTTTATTTTACTAATATTTTTATATGTTTTATCTCCATCTAGATTGCAAACTTTTTTTTTCCCCCCAGGGAGATCTCATGCTTAGCTTTGAATTTACCCCAGTTCATGCACAGTATAATATCTTGAACATAATGAGGATTCAATGAATAGTTGAATTTTGAATGCTGGGTAAATTAAGGAAGTTGAACCCACATTACTGGTCTTGGGAACTATTGGTACTAAGATTTAACCTATCTCAGGTTAACCCCTGGGCTCAGTGGATGATCTGGAGCAGGGCAGTAGTGAATCTGAGATGGGACAGAGTCTGGAATGCCAACTGAGGGTTGTTGGCACAACTTCTGTATACCATACAGTCTGCCACAGGATGTTGGTCATGACAATGTCCAAACATATTTTGTTGATGCAGGCACTGTAATGAAACAAAGCAGATGATTCCAATATCTTCTGGAAAGTCCAAATGACTACCCTTCTTTAGCTATCCTTCAATTATCTATCATCAGTTAAACTCCTTGTTTTTCATATTCAAAAATTCACATATCTATATCTATCTATCTATCTATCTATCTATCTATCTATCTATCTATCTATCTATCTGTTTTTAAATACTTCTTGGTTAATTTTTACTTAGACATTTAAGGGTCTCCTCATTTCCAACAAAGATTTATAAAATTGTATACCATTTCTTTTTTTTAAATTCAATTTTGTTTATTTTTTTGTTATAAGTTCCAAAGTATCTTTCTCCCTCCCTTCCCACCTTACACTAGAGAAGGTCATCATTTGACTCAGATTTTTAAATATATATAAAACCATACTATACATGCTTCTATTTATCACTTCTTTCCCTGGAGGTAGATTACATCTTTCACAGGGCTTTTGTAGTTCATTTGTATATTTATAATATTCAGAATAACTTGGTCATTCACAGTTCTTCTTCAAACAATATTGCTGTTAATGTAAACAGTGTTCTCTTGGTTCTTCTCATTTCACTTTTCATTATTTCATGTAAATCTTTTCTTTTTTTCCTCTAAAATCAGTCAGCTCATCATTTGTTTTACTACAGTAGTATTCCATCACAATCATATACTACAACTTGTTTAGCCATTCCCCAACTGACGGGCATTTCCATGTCTTTGCTCACCTTTTCAATGAATTAACTAATTAGTAACCATTTATTACTAAAGTTACCAAGAAATTACTTTAAAATATTGAACCGTTATGAAGGCAATTTAAAGAATTTGTATATAAGGCACACTTAGAATGAAGAATTCCCTTCACTTCTAGGTAGCCCATAGTGATAAATCAAATGATAATAATAGCCAGCATTTATATAGAACTTTAAGGTTTGCAATTTGCGTTACATGTATTATTTCATTTGATCCTCATTACCTGGGGTACTATCATTATCCCAATTTTATAGGTGAGGAAATTGAGGCTGAAAAAGGCTGCATTGCCCAGGGTCATACAAAGAAGTAAGTGTCCTAACTTCCAGTCTAGGACTCTCCACCATGCTAAGTAATTTTGATAACAGATTAGGGTAATAGATAAAGCTAGAAGTACCTTGGAGGTCATGAAATCCAGTCCCTACATATGACTAAGGGATGAGGCAGCTAAGGTCCAGAGAAATTGAATGACTTGTCTAGAACTGCACAAGTAGTATCTGAGGCAGGATTTGAAGCTGGGTCTTTTTGATTTTAAGTTCAGGTCTATCCACTTTTCATGCTCTATCTTAGGCAGAAGACAGCTGTACTATTAGTTGAGTGAGCAGAGTGAATGCAGGGAAAACTTGAATCCTAGAATATCTTTTTTTTTTTTTAGCTCTGTCACTGATGCTACACATTCCACCATTAGAGCTTTATTTCTTTGGGTTAAGGGACTGTTCTGTTTTAAAATGCTGATACCTCTTGGAGGCAATGACATATTCAACTATGAATAGATGCTTTTCTTTTAGTGTGAATTATTTTATCGGTTCCTTTTGAACATGACACCTAGTGAAAGGTTGCTTTTTTATTAGCAGGGAGGAGAGAGGTAGTAAAAGGCACTGGAATTTAGGGGATGTGGGGTGTGGAGGATGCATGAAATATGTAGGAGAGCATCAAAAGAAGAAGAATGAAGGCATTGAAGTGGAATTTTGCTTACTTTAAGCAATCAATTACTCAATCAACAACTTTTGAGTGCCACTGTTTATTCAGGACTATTTTAGAAGCAATGAAATTTTGCATAATTGCCCTACTCTTCAGAGTGAGATGAACTTTGGATATTGAATTGAATGTTGACTCTGGAGTCAAAAGACTTGACTGAAATCCTGCTTTCATCATTTATTACCTGTGTGACCTTGTATAAGCCATGTAATCTCTTGTGGGCCTCAGTTTCTTATCTGTAAAATGAAGAGGTTGGAGCAATTGGCCTCTAAGGAGCTTCCCAGTTCTAACTCTATGATTCTATGAATTAAATCGAAAGTTTCTAGGTAGATGTACTGTATCTACTTCAGTGGTGTGAATGAACATGAAGAGATACAAGTGAGATAAAAGGCTATTTTTCATTTTTTCCCCCTTTAAAACTAGCATGGTAGTCAAACCTGTGCTTAGTGAATTAAAAAAATGCATCTCAAATTTCTTAGTCCTATTTTCATGAAAAATTTTATAGGAAATGTTCTTTCTCTCTCTCTCTTTTTTAAAGCAATCGGCATTAAGCAACTTGCTCAAGTTTACATGGCCAGTTATTTCTGGGTGTGGTGCTAAGTATCTGAGCCCAGATTTGCTCTCCAGGTCATGCCCACTCTGGGGCCAGTGCACTTACTCGCTGAGCCACCTGGCCACCCCCTCTTCTTTCTCTTAAGAAAAAGAAAGTCAGGATTCTGAAGGCAGAGATGAGGAAGTCCAGTCCAGGCATGGATGATAACCTGGGAAAGTTCATGGAGGTTGAAGACAGGGAGTGTAAAGACAATCAATCAATCAGTCAACAAGAATTTATTAAGCTTTTACCCTGGGCCAGGTACTGTGTTTAGTGTTGGGACAGGTTAGTCCTTCAGTGTGGCTGAGATGAAGGATACTAGAGGTAATAGTGAAGGAAGTCTTGGAAAGTAGGCTGGAGGTCAACTTTGGAGGACTTTAAATACTAGGTTAAGTGATTATATTTTTATCCAGAGGTAATAGGGAGCTTGTAGGAAAGTATTTTGAGTGGGTCCAGTGACATGACTAGCCACATACCTTCATAAGAATGTTTTGGCAGCTGTGTGAAGGATAGGATTGCAGCAAAGAGGGAATGGAAACTGGAAGCTAACGAAGAAGTTGTAATAGTTGAAGAAAACTCATATTTCTGAATGTCAAGGGCTTAAAGTTTGAATCAACCGCAAGGTAAATACCAATGCACTTTCTTCCTCAGAAGTACAACCACACCATTTTACTTGTGTAACTTCCTGGAGATAAATGATTTTAAGCAAATCTCCACATTATGTCATGTGTCAAAGTAGAAGTGTTCATAATCGCTTAGCGGAGGAGAGAACGTTTTATGTGACACAGGAGAGAAATAGAAGCCAAACATGTTACAATTTTCTTCTTGTCCATTTATTGTTTTGATTTGTCTCAAATCCCCTTTCCTTGTTATTGTAATAGACTTTCTAATGCCACTCCTCAACAGCTTGAGCAGATCCACAGAAACTTTATATGCATGAATAATATAAGTTGATGTAGCAATATATTTTCTTTGATTTCACATTACACATACAGCACAAATTCCAATAAAATGAGACTAGAGGATATTACAAATTCATTTGGTTGGTATTCAGTTTCTCTGTGAGTAAATAAATATACACGTTTTACATTAAGAATGTGAAGTCCATTACTTACATGCTGCCTCTTCTGCTTTACTCTGTTGTGTTTTTTTTTTTATCATGTTTTATTAACATTCTTGAGAAATCAAACATAAGGTAGGGTGGAAGAAGCATTAAATTGTTGTACTGAAACATAATTTTGGCCACAGTGGTCCTGAAAGTGTTAAGTGTTTGGTGACTGTGTGAGGGAACCATTGTTCTCTAATGCAGGAAATCTTGGCTTGTCAATGAACTGGAAAAAAAACTGATTGAGAAAACAGGTCTTCAGGTTTGTCAGTTAGGAGATCATTGGTAACTTTGGGAAGGGTAGTTGCAGCTGAATGATGAGTTAGGAAATCAGATTACAGAGACATAGACTCAAAATATGTCTTTCCTACATTGGAATATATCATGGAGAACTATTAATTATTTCGTAACTGATTAGTACAAGTGATTCTTTGAAAGAAAACAAAAGTCCTTTGTGTAGGGAATTAGAACTATGTAAAGTAGTACTAGGTTGACTCTCATGGATGAGTTAGAACTTTGAAAGAATCTCTTTATTAATTTTGAGGATCATAATAATTTCTTGAAAAATTTTACTTTACCCTTTGAAAAGTATGATAACAAGAGGAAAAAAAAGACAAGTTTTCCGATATATGTTATAAAGTGCATTTGACTGGCATGAGTTGTGATCCTGTACAGACAATGTGGTATCTGAACTGGATCTTAAAGGAAAGAAAGCATTTCAGCAGGCAAAGACAAGGAAGGAGCTTACTGCAGATATGGAGGATGGGCTTGTGTGAAATCATGGAGGCTATGGTTGGGGGCCCGCTAGAAATCCACTGTCATTGAGCATACTTTGCCAGTCTTTGAGTGGGCATGCTCTGCCTACTTACATGGAAGGAGGTGGTGCAAAATAAGGTTTGAATGGTACTCTGGAAACAGACTGTAGAGGGCCTTAAATACTAGGCTAAGGATTTGTGTTTTATTGTACTAGCAATTGGGAATCACTGAAGGCTTTTAAAGCAGTGGAATAACATGATCAGACCTCTGCATTAAGAAGGCTATTTTGGCAACTGTGAGAAAAATGCATTAGAAGAGATTGGAGGCAGATCAGTTATGAGATTATGACAAAAGTCCAGAGGAAAGTTGGTGAAGAATGTAGGGTTGTAGGACGGAGGGATGATTTGGTCTTTTTTTCATGTCATTTTCATACAATCCTCTTTTCATTTTATATTGTGCCCATGATTTTTTTTTGGAGAAATTAACATTTATCTTTATTTCATACTCATCATTTTACATATGATTTCTTTGAGTTTTGATTCTTTTGTCCAGCACATTAGCTGTTTGTCACCATCGTTCCTTATCTGGAAATCTGATGAGCCTACCTTTGGTATCTGGAATGAATAAATGAGAAAGCATATATTAAGTGATTACTACGTGCATATGTGTGATGATGTCTGTATATAAAGATGAAAGGATTGCCCTGCTTTCCCCCCTGCAAAAAAAAAAGTGTTTAGGGGTGGCTAGGTGGCACAGTGAATAGAACGCTGGCCCTGGAGTCAGGAGGACCTGAATTCAATTCTGGCCTCAGACACTTAACACAAAAACTAGTTATGTGACCTTGGGCAAGTCACTTAACCCCAATTGCCCTACCTTCTCCCCTCCAAAAAGCAAAAAAAAAAAAAAAGATAGAAGGAATGCTAGTGATAGAAAAAGGAGACACTTCCTACTCTCAAGAAATGCATGCTTTAATGACAGAGGGGGTATACAGTGGGTTTGGCTGCAAGGTGACTGGAAAGGCCTAGAGACCCTAAAGATAACCTTGAGGGTGAGACAAGCGGCAGGATGTGTAAAACAAATCCAGCCACCCCTACCTGACTACCATTTTCCCTTAGAGTCTGATGGAGATAGCCCAGAACTTTGAACCTGAGTCACAGTAATGACCTTGTTAAGAAAAGACATAACTATTGACTTTGCTGCTGCACCCTAAGGAACATGGGGCCTTTCCATCTGACTCTGCAAGTGGAACCTTCCGTATGTGCTGCCTCCCCAATCAGAACATGAATTCCTGGAGAGTGGAAACTATTTTTCTTTTTAAACTCATATCCATAGTGCTTGGGCATACTACTTTGCATATGGTAAACACTTTATAAGTGCTTCATTCATTCATTCCTATCAGAAGGGCTGATAGCAAGACCTAGGAGTCCTTAGAATGCTTCAGGATATCCTTCAAGGAAGGGAGTATCTAGGTCATCAGGATACCACCATTGGATAAAAGGTATGAGTCAAGGGACTGCCAGTTACAATAAGGGTAAAGACTAAGTTAAGTGTTAAGAGATAGATGACTGTGGTCACATAGAGGAATTTCAAAGTTCCAGAATTTGGAGAGCAATTCTAAGATATAGTGAGTTTTAAGGTATGACCACATTGGCATGTAGTTGAACTAGAGTAAAAAAGGCTATCCTTGGAATTGAGATAGATGAAAATTTGTATGGATGATTTGTCAGAGGGTTTGGCAATGTGGAAGTCCCTGAAGATGGAATGGGATGGAAAAGAAAACCATGAGCCAGGTTTTAAAGTAATTAAATATACTGAGAATTTTCATTTCATACTTCATACTGCTATCTCTTGTTTATTCATTAATTGTTCACCTGTTTGTAAGTCTGATAGGTAATATGTTCAATGTTCTTCAAATTTTCTTGTAATATCTCTTTATGTCTAGGTCATGTATTGATTTTGACCTTATCTTTGTAAATGGTGTAAGATATTGATCTATACCAATTTCTACCAGACTGCTTTCCGAAATTTTCCCAACAATTAAAAAAAATAATGAATTCTTATCCCCCAAATTTAAGTCTTTACACTTTTCAAATACAAGGTTACAATATTCATTTGCTGAATATTTCAAATACCTGTAACAGGAATAGGAAGCGGGTAGTATAAGATAATTGTATGGAAATTGAAAAAGGAAAGGTTTTATAGTTCAGCAATAGAAGAATTGTTGGGAAATAACAACATAGAGCAAGGAGCATACTTCCTTATTTTGTGAGTTAGGCAGGAAAAGGAGCAGTCTCAAATAGGAAAGGTTGTTAGTAGAGATGGCTTTCCATTATAGCAAGGAAGTGGAAAAAAGGTTGGTTGAAAAATTTGAGGACATAGAGGAATTTATAGACACTAAGGGAAGGGATCCTGAAGGGCACTGTGGAATAGGCTAAATAATGGCTGATCTGGGTATGAATGAGAATACAGAGAAGTAGGAATAATGAATCTAGGACTGAGGGTTAGTGAGGAAGCAGTATAGAGTTCAAACATATAGTATATGTTTGAACATAATATGGTGACACTGTATGATGTAATGGGAATGTAAATTTAAAGATCTTCCCTGCCCCTAGGCTAGAGTGCACCTGGAGCCTGGGGTGGGAGGCTTGTGTTTCAGTAGATACTTCTTGATTGGCCAGTGAGTCAATAAGGTTGTTACATTCTCTGAGCCAGGAGAAGGCTATATAAGCCCTGATGTGTAGCTTTGTTTTGGGGCTCACTTTGAGAAGTGTTCTGTGATTTGATCTGGATTCTGGGAAGCCGTTGTTGAGAAACCCCCCTTGGCTTTGAAAAACCCAGATGTTGATTTGGTATGGATGTAATAGTTGGACAATTTGGAAACTCTCTACTTGATCTGTTTCTGTCTTGATAATTCTGTCTGTATACTCTGAATTTCGGGGTGCTGATCTCTTTCCCCTGAACTAGGTAAATGATACATATTTGACTGATTAAAGTAAGCTTGTTAACCCATTTTGAGTTGCTTTCCTTTAACAAAGCAGATTAAGAACCTGTGGTGGCAGCTACCCTGGGGATGCTGGGGTGCTTGCCTCTACATATGACTACAATTGGGAACCCAGGGTCCTTTACTGGAGGATTTAGGGAGTTTGTCTGATCCAGAGACCCAAATAGAATTTGAGATCTCGGAGTTTTGGTGTTTGCCTCTAGGGAGCTTCTTCCTTATGTATCTTTTTATTCTTATTGAGAAAGGTGGATTTCTGGATTCGGGAAGCTGGGTTTCTGTTTTAGGGAAGCTAAAAAAGGCTTTCTCTTCTCACGGTGATGCTACTTTTCCAGGTACCCTTTTGCCTTTGGTTCAGTTTCCCTGATTTTTGTCTTGCCACTGGACTTTGATGCCTCAGGAACAGAGAATGAGGCTGACAGTTTCGCCCAACTCTGCCTCACTTAAATTCAATTCATGGGCAAGTTAAGACATTGACTGATGATGTCATTGGTCCTCTTCAAAAATGAAGAATGATCAAGAATAACAAGGTCCAAAAAGGTATTGCCCTTGAGGCTATTTTGTGAGCTTATACTTTGGTTCCTGAATGAAAAAATCTGGACTTCTCAGTCCTGGTTGGGGCACCTGGGAAGTGCGGTAGCCTACAGGCGACTTACCCACTAGCTTCAATTCCCTCTTAACTATACAGGGTGTCCCCAAAGCCATTAAAGCTTAAAAGAGCACTCAGACTTTTGGGACACTCTGTATTTGTTCAATACTTTCCAGTTTGAAAATTTTCTCCTTGATAGATAAGATGAAAGCAAAATGGAAGCTGAGTACTGCTTTGTTCTCTCTGTCAGTGGTGAACATTACATTCCCTGTCTTGAGCAGTGGGGCATATCCCTTTATTGTTCATCTTCTTGTTCTGAACACAGTCTTTAAAAAATTTTTTTTTCAATAGAAGAGAGCAGAAGGAAGTTCGGAAGACAACACAGATAAGCAGACTGACTTGGTATATTTAATATATACTTCTGTAAAAATAACCTATGTGTATAAAAAACTCATAGTTTTATTTCTAATGCTCTTTTTCTGAAAATGTCCTTTCTGCTGAAATGTTTCAGTCCACAATAAGAGAGGAAATTTAGTTAGAATAGAAAGACTGGTTTTTGTTGTCTTGAGCATCTTTTTCAGCCTCCCTCATTTCTTCTTGGACTTGAAGCCTTCCTGTCATATAAATTCACATCCCTATTTTGTATTCATTTGTTGTTATGTACTCCTCCCTCCATCTTTTGTAGATGTCCTTTTTAAGCTCTGAGTTGGTCTGAGAGTTCACATCGATTTCTTTGGATTTCCACTTTTCTTTCTTGTTGGAATGCACTGTGGTTGTAGTGTCAGAATTTTGTCTTTTGTGGCTTTCTTTTTTCTCTCTTGAGCTATCTTCCTTTTTAGAGTTTCTGGCCATAGGATCATCTTATCTTATTTCTAAACTCTTTGAAATCCACTTACCTGAATCCTAAGATACACATGAAGCTGTGATTAGCATTCTCTTCTTTCGATTTTAGGGAAACAGTGGAAATATTGACGCTCAGGTCAGAGGAGCTGGGCTTGAATCTTGCCTCTAATGTTAACTACCCATAGAACCTTAGGTAAGCTACTTATCATCCCAAGGCCTCAGTTTCCTCATCTATAAAATGAAGCAATTGAAATTAGTTGGTTTCTAGGTATTGGGTTCAAATTCCATCTCCAATGATTACTGATGAGGTACAGGTTCTGGGAACGATACTTGAATCTTCCCATTTTATGGGGCAGTTGTCTGAGGCCATAAGCATTTCATTATAGCTCTTCCAAGTCTCTGTTGCTAGCCTAGCCCTCCATTGTCCAGCTACCTTCTGCCCTTGATCCTTCCAAAATATCTATGCCCAAATCTGTTGCCCTTAAAGTAGCCTAGCCCTCCATTGTCTGGCATCTCCAGATAGCCTCCAGCTATTTCCTACCTTTAATCCCATTACTGGAGTCTGACCTCATTTGACTCCTCCAGAAGATCCTCCTCAAACTCCTCCTCTAGACCACCCCAAGATTCCTCCCACAATCTTTCTTACCTTCATGGTAAGGAATCAGCTAGGGTAGATTCGCTCTGTGCCAGATTATTCTGGCTCTCTTGTCCAATACAAGCGTCACAGATACCAAGACTCCTTAAGAGTCTACCGATTATGCTGAATCTCTAAAAAACTTTGCTTTTCTTTGGCTGAGAGAAGACTTCAGTCAAATTCATTTGGCAGGACCTGGTGTGCTGGTCTCTTGGGATCTCGTGCACCCCTAAACCTTAAACCTCAACATTTTGTGGTTCCCTGACCACATTGAACCCCGGTCTGAAGGGTGGGAGGATAGCTGGACAATGGAGGGATAGGCTAGTAACAGATTTGCTACAGTGAAAGGCTTATGGCCTCAGGTAAATGCCTCATCAAATGGGAAGATTCAAGGAGAGTTCAAGGGGATTCCCTGACCTCAACAATTACTATGTGAACTTGGGTGAGTGACAGCTTCCCCAAGCCTCAGTTTCCTAATTTTGTAAATTAAGGGAGTTGGACTAGATGACTTCTGAGGTCTCATTCAGTTAGAGATTTGTAATCTTATTGAAGAGGTTAGGTTTAGGGGTACACAAGATCCCAAAATACCAACATGCTGGGTCCTGCCTAATGAATTCGACTCAAGTTTTGTCTCAGCCAAAGAAAACCAAAGTTTCTTAAAAGTTTGCTTGTATTGCACACAGAGTAAGTCTGTGCTAGAAAATGCTATGACTCTCTCACACCACATGGTGTGAGATGGGGTCTTATATACAGAAGGTTGTGGGAGGAATCCAGGGGTGGTCTAGAGGAAGAGTTTGGGGAGGGTCTTCAGGAGGAGTTAATGAGGTCAATGAGTAATTAAGGGTGGGAAGTTGCTGGAGACTACAGACGGTGGTGGGCTAGGCCAGTTCAAGGGTGGATTGATATTTTGATAGGCTCAAGGGTAAGAAGTAGATTGACAAGAGGGCTAGGCTAGTAACAGAGGTCTGGGCCCAGCCACCATGTAAGGTTTATGGCCTCATGCAAATGCCTCATCAAATGGGACAATTCAGAGTTCAAGGGGGTTCCCAGAGTCTTCACCTCATCATTATTATGAGCTTTAAGATAAAATTTTCACTTTCTCCCAAGGTCCTCATCATTTCCATTTCAATTGTTCTTCATTGGTTAGAATCAAGTACACGATAGCACAAACTCTTATTATCTCTCTACCCTGAGAGAAATAAAATTGCTCAGTAAAACAAATTAAGAAGACAGCAAAATGAGACTTCTAGAAGATGTACAGAGGCTTGGAGTCCCATCTATATCTTGCTTCTGTTCAAATTTGTGATGTGTAGTAGCAAAGTCATATTCATAGCTTTTATTTTCTTTCCCAAATGCTTTCCTCTCTATTTCCATTTTTTTGATTCATGGATTACCATACAGGTATTTAAATTTTTGACAAATAGCATTATTCCTCAACTGTTCTGAATACCGTAAAGAACAAGGTAAATGTTAAGAGATAGAAAGATAGAAGATTGTGGTCACATAGTGGAATTTCAGAGTTCCATAACTTGTAGGGCAATTCTGAGATAATAGTGAAGTTTAAGGTATCAACCACTGCAGTGATTGGGAGTGTAAGAAAAGAGCCCACTACCTTACTCTCCACTTATAGGTTGAATGTGTTCCTGGAAATAGCGGTCTGAGTAGGGACTCTTCATTTTGTGGTGAGACATTTAAAAAGGTCGAGAGATATAATTTCTGGGTAATTAGTAATTTTATTAACAATGCTAACATTTTTAATAAAAGAAGTCAGGGGCACTCTAGAATGCCAAAGACAGTCATGATGGTCAGCTCCTGGCTTATATGCCCTTAGAAAAGTGAGTGTTCCAGTGGGTGGCAATCAACTCTGATTGGTTAATAAGTAATGAGAGAGGATGAATGTTGTAATGAAGGGCTGGACCTGTTCTAATGCTCTTTGATTAAGTCATTTACTTCCAAATTACCCTGGCTTTTAATCTATTTTAAAATTTTTTTTATTTTTTATTTTTTAAGGTTTTTTTTTTTTGCTTTTTGGAGGGCAATTGGGGTTGTGACTTGTCCAAGGTCACATGGCTAGTTCTCATGTTAAGTGTCTGAAGCTGGATTTGAACTCAGGTCTTCCTGACTCCAGCGCCAGTGCTGCATTCACTGATCCACCTACCTACCCACTGGCCTGCAATCTAATGAAGAATTTATCTCCACCCAAACCTGAGTAGAACAATGGGCAGGAATTCACCTTAGATTAAATACTTTATAGGTTTGAGGTGCCTCTGACCAAGATTGAGGAGAAAGTTAGTTCAACCTTCAGAGACTGAACTTTTAAAATGAGGACTTTAGGGGTGGCCAGGTGGCACAGTAAGTAAGAGTGCTGGCCCCAGAGTCAGGAGACCTGGGATCGGTTCTGGCCTCAGATACTCGGCACCCACACAAAAATAACTGGTCGTGTAACCTTGAGCAAGTTACTTAACCCTGATTGCTTAAAAAAAAAAATAAAATGAGGACTTTGGAAAAAGGGGGAACTCTGTCTCTCTCCAAATCATTGGCTGTTAATAATCATTTCTCTCACTGGGATATTATGACAGTCATTTATAAGTCTATCCTGGATGGTGATGAAAAATATTGAAGCAGTTTACTTTTGGTAAAAACATTTGAATGCTTCATTTTTGAGACACTAAAGGGAATGATTTATGGAAAGAAAGTAATTTTAGAAAAACTTCCTAATCCATACTGTGCTGTGGAAGGACAAAAATATCTAAATTCTTTGGGGTCTACCATTTAGCTTTCAATAGTCAAAAGGCAGAACCATTTGGTGATTCCCAGGAGGTCCTGGAATTCAAAGGGCACAGAGAAAAGGATTAGTTACCAGGTAAGGAATTCTGGTGATTACAAACTCTGTGGCCTAGTAAAGCCTATTCTCTTCTGTAGTGTACCTATGTACTTGAAATCTGGAAGCACTATTATAAACCGAATTGGCTATAACTTTAATACTCTCTCCAAAGACTGATTCCTGTTTATTCTATAATGAAGGTGATTCTTTAACTTAAAATATCTCTTGGGGGGTGGCTAGATGGCAGAGTGAATAGAGCACCGGCCCTGAAGTCAGGAGGACCTGAATTCAAATCTGGCCTCAGACACTTAACACAAAAACTAGCCATGTGACCTTGGGTAAGGTCACTTAACCCCAAATGCTCTCCAAAAAGCAAAAAAAAAATTTTTTTAAAAATATCTCTTGGTTTTACCCAGTATCTTCTCTTGAATATTTCTTGCACTGATATTAATTTAGTTATTTTGGGAAAGGGTTTCAATGAATGTTTTGTAATTTTGCTTTTGTTATAGGACTAAAATCAATGGAAAGAAACTGAATAGAAACTATGGAAAATATTTATGGCTTTTTTTTGGTAGGTTGCACTGATGCATGATTTATTATGTCCCTAATTTCCCCTAAAGTTTTTAGTTTCTAAAGGAAAGTTATCGTTTCTATTTTATACTCTTCATCTTTGGTTGTCCAAAATGGATGCACCTGGTCTGTGATGTTTGGCTAAAGAAAAATTATTTTTTCAGTTCAAGGTGACAATTTAATTTATTTTATTATGAACTCTATCAGATTTCCCAGGCAGTGTATTTTTGTGTGTGTGGATTTAATGTTCTCCATTGACTGCCAGTGCAGGGTTCGATAGCTAATTTATTCCCTTTGATAGGTAACATATCCACAGCCTTTGGGGTTTGGACTGAAAGGGTCCTTTCAAGAAAGGATGATGTGGGATGACTTTTTAAGAGAAGATAGATTCTTATAGACAGGATTTTATTGTAAGCATCAATTAGATTGAGAAGTGTTATTTTAAAAAAAGATAATTTGCATAGCTACAGGGGACAAGGGCAAAAATTATTCTGAAGTTCCTTTTCTGGCTTTTTCATCAGCTTTCTCAGGGGTGCAGGGAAGTAGAATTCCTTCTTCTTGAAGGGAATGAGAGAAAGTGGCCATGTTGTGACTGGATTTAATTTAAGGACATCTGAAAGAGAAGCAGGAAGTTTTCTGGAAAGGAGGGAACAAATTTAGTGACACCCAAAATCCTACAAAACAATGTTCAGATTTGGAATGTAAATTCATTGCAAGTAGAGATTATTTCATTTTTTTGTGTTTCTATCCCCAGTGCTTAGCACAGGGTTGGATACACAGTAGGCTCTTAAATTCTTATTGATTGAATAATTGATTGGGAACACAGGTTTAGAATGGGAAGTAATTTTTAGAGATCATCTAGTGATAATTGCAGATGTAAAGCCCTGCCCATCCCTAGTCCCATCCAGGTATATTGAGGCCATTGCTTCCCTAGATACCATTACTTACCTACTCTTTCTGCCAATTGATTCAGACTTGTTTTTGTTTTGTTTCTCCCCTTCCTCCCTCACCTCTGGCTCTTTCCTTTCCATTACTTCCTAAACAATGCTTGCAGTGTTTGGAAGTGTTAGAAAAGACTTTAGTGCCTCTTACCCTCTGCTTACAGGTTTAATGTGTTTCTGTAAATAGATGTCTGAATGGGGACCCCTTGCAAATTTTTTTTTTTATTGAAATCCTGGATTCTAGCTGCTAGCAGCTTCAAATTCTACTCAGAGGATTCTTAGAAGACTTAAAGCTGGATAGGACCTTATCCTCAAATTCCTCATTTAATTGACTTAGAAATGGCATCTCATGGAAGTTAAGAGACTTGTTAAAAGTCACACAGGCAGTAAGTGGCAGAACCCATTTTTTAACCCAGGTTCTCTGATAAGAAATCTGTCTTTGTCCCCACTTTGCCATCTATTCATTGTTTTGAAGTCAATATATTAAGAAAGAAATTATGCTGTAAAACTGCAGAAAGAATCCTATGTTAGAACTAGAAAAGACTCTGAAATCTTTCTAGACTGACCTCATTTTATAGATGAGAAAGGTCCAAAGGGTGAATTGACTTGTCCATGGTCATTCACTCCTGAAATTTTGGGGTTTGGATATGATCCTGTCATTTGTTTTAAAGTTTAACACTTTTTCTACTGCATCAAGAGACATCATGAGATGTAAACCATAAGTTTACTCTCCTCTCCCAAACCCAATAATAATAATAGAAAAGCTATACGAGAGCATATTTCATTTTCATTTATTATATTTTCAGATTTCTTTTATTCTTTGTACATGTAAGCAGCGGGTATGTGCCAATTCACACAGTAGACTTAATTTATCTTTTTCAAGTTTCTCTGAGAAGAAGCTTGTTTTGTTTGGGTCAACTTTACCTATTTCAAAGATGTCTGGTGTGCATCTAGTGGGACATAAGTAATAATGATAAGAAATAAATAGAGGAATTAAGTATTTATGTATAATACTATACAACTTCATTTGGTGGATCATCTTTCATGCCAACAATCTCCCTAAACAGTTTATACTCAATAAAGAGTTTCAGAGATAAGTAATAAATAATAGTAGAGAGAGACAAGAATTGAGATAAATAAGTTGGTGGGGGGGGGGGGGGGAATGAGGACAGGGTGATTTCCCACTAAAAGCTGAAAAGAAATGAGTTTTTAGGTGAGGAGGCACAGGAGAGATGCCATGATGGACAGAGCCTGCAAGAGAGACAGCCCTCATACCCAGTTTTCTTAGTTAAGAGCTTAGGGAGTGAAAACACATAACTGAATTTCCAGCTCTGTAAAATGAGAAAATTGGATTATATGATGTTTAAAGTCCCTTTTAACTAGAACAATTTAAGGTTCTATGTCTTTTTTGCTGGGCCTTTGGACTATAGGTTTCAGTAGATAACAAAGGAGAAGAGTAAAGAAAGGGAAATGAGAAGATATACGTGAGTTAATTGACCAAATATAGATCTATTCTAGGATACTTAGCTCTAGGGGTTTGTCTTCTGTTGCGTCGTGTCTGGATTTCACAGAATATCCTGGTTAAAGTTAGAGGGAGATATCCCAGTCTTTTTTCAGTTTGAGATTTATGCATAGTTTTTTGTTTTTCAAAATCCCAACATCAACAACAAAAAATGCAAATATTACATAAGAAAAATCCTACAGTCAACTTAGAAATCTTTATGCCTTATATAAGGAAGAAGAAAGTTTGTTCTAATGAAAGCATTTTGACAATTATTTTAAGGTTTCAAGGAAGTAAAAATTTTAAATTAGCTTCCCTCTTCTATCCCCTAAAAATTCTGTTTGGACTTGTATTCTATTGTAGAGAGCATGAATGATATTAACTATCATAATCTTATTTTTAAACCATGCCATACTTAAATATCTACTAAAATGTGAATGGCAATATTTTCAGGTCATTATATATTTGAAGATGATATAATTAAGTATCCAATATAATTCTACTTGCTAATGTCAAAGTTTATCGTTTGTGGTAATTCCATTGTACAATGAGAAGCAAATAAGTGCTAGGGCCAAGCAAAATTAGAACCATAAATCAGATCAGACATTTATTTATTTATTTAACCGAACCGACCAGTTCAATAAATCACTCTGCACAGCCTACATATGATTCTTAGTGACTTTCTTGTATCAATGTCTGCAGATGGTGGATTCTAGGACACATTAAAATAAAAAGGTTTCTAGTACATATAAAGCCAATTCTTTTTATTAAAGCTTCTATTCCCTGGAATGAAGTGATGGAAACTCAGGCCTGGTAAACAGCCTCTCACAGAAGGTAGACTGTGAACTGAGTCTTGACAGAGGACAGGGAAGCCAGAAGGGGGAGGTGAGAGGAACATGCTAGACACGACGGGCACCCAGTGGAAAGGGACAGCTATAGAAGGTGGTGTGTCATATTTGAGGAACAACAAGAAAGTCAATGTTGCTGATTTTAGGGTTTGTGGAAAAGAGAAGAGTGTAAGACTGGATGGTAGGAAGAGGCCAGTGGCCAAAGAGCTTTAAATATCAAACAGAGAACTTTGTATTTGATTCTGGAGTTAATAGAGAGTCAATGGAGTTTATTAAGTGGGATGCTGGAATGGTTAGACCCACCCTTTAGGGAAATAATTTTGGCAGCCATGTGGAGAATGGACTGGAATGGGGAGAGAGTTGAGGTGAAATGATCAATTAGAAGGCTATTGCAATAGTCCCTTCAAGAGATAATGAGGTCTTGAGCTAGGGTGATGGTTGTTGGGGTGGTGAGTAGGGGATGTCTCTAGATGAGACATTATGAATGCAAAACAGATTAGATAGGTGGAGAGAGGAGCGCCACTGAGATTAGACGTGGATAACTAGGAGGCAGTTGTTTGTGGGAAGATAATGAGTTTTTTTGGTCATATTGACTTTGATATGTCACAGGATATCTAGTATGAGAGGTTCAAGAGTCTGGTGGTGATACAGCTTGGTGGAGCTTATCAGGGATAGATATATATTAGTCAGTCAGTCAATAATCATTTATTATGTGCCTTCTATGTACCAGGAACTGTGCTAAGCACTGGGAATACAAAGGAGGCAAAAGATAGTCCCTGCCTTTCAATCTGATGATGGAGACAACAAGCAAATAAATAGGTACAAGCAAGTTATGTATAGGATAAATAGGAAATAATTAAAAGAGGAAAGGCATTAGAATCGAGGGGTTGGAAAGGTTTCCTGAAGAAGATGGGGTAGCGCTACCAGTCAGTAAGAATAGAAGAGGAAAAACATTCCTGGCAGGGGGGACAGTCAGAGAAAATTCCTGGAATCTAGACATGGAGCGCCTTGTTCTACAGAACAGAAAGGATGCTAGTGTCACTGGATTGAAGTTGTGGGGAGAAAGGTGTTAGAAAAATGTGAAGGTCGGAGGGGGCTAGGTTATGAAGGACTTTGAATATCAAATAGAGCATTTTGTATTTGATCTTGATGGTGATAGGAAGCCATTAGAGTTTATTCAGTTGGTGTGTGTGTGTGTGTGTGTGTGTGTGAGACATACTTGGACCAGCACTTTAGGATAATCACTTTGGTGGCTGAATGGGGATGGATTGGAGTGGGGAGAGACTTGAGGCAGCCAGATAGCAGGCTGTTGAAATAGTCTAGGCATGAGATAATGAAAGCCTGCACCAGAGTGGTGGTAGTATTGGAGGAGGAAAGAAAATGTATTTGAGAAATGTTGCAAAGGTGAAATCTCAACAGGCCTTGGCAACAGACTGGATAAGAGGGGTGTGAAAGATGGTGACAAGTAGAGGGTGATGCCCAGGTTGAGAGCCTGAGGCACTGGGAGGATGTATATCTGGGACTCATCTGCATAGAGATTATAATTAAATCCATGGAGAAAATGAAATCAGCAAGTTCGAGGAAAAGTTCCAGAACATATCAACAAATATTTTTGTCTTCTGAGGAAGAGCAATACCCTCATTAATCAAATTAAAGGGGGTGGGGAGGAACTAGAAGAGGTAAAGCATCAGCACAGCTGTCCAAATACCTGATTTAGCAGTGCTGTTGATGCACATCAGCAAGGAATGACTGCCACTCTGGGGCTCAGGTTATGTAGGTGTCCCATACAACCTTTGTGGCTGGCGTTTTTATAATTGAGGACAACATTGTTAGGAAGTTCGCTAGGGGAACCAGTTCCGCACTGTAACTCCCATGCAATGCATGTTGCCAGCTTGAGAGAAATTTAAAAAGTGGGCACCCGAGCACACACACGCACACACACAAACACAAAAACACACATAGAAAAGAAAATTCACTAGGAAGCTAATTGTCAGAAACACCAATATGACTGGTAGAGTGGGAAATCTGGACAACATCGGAGTTTAAGAAATTTATGGACTTTGGACACGGGGAGATTTAGGTATTAGTGATCTTTAGGCACAGCAGATTTGGTATGCTATTAGCTAACAGCAAACAAAGTTTACAAACTATAGGGAAATGATTTTCAATTCTTGGGGAAATTTGAGAGCAGATCACTAAATAGATAATGCATAAAAATCTAGAAAGGGAAGTGGTGATTATGGTAAAGCAAACAAAACTTCAAGAACAGGTTATGACAGACTAAACTTGTTTCCTTTTTTTTTTTTTTTTGGACAAGATTTCTAAACTGATAGAATTCCCTCATAAGTCAGAGAGTAGAGATTCTCTCTAGTACTTTCACCTTCTCCAGCAATAAAACCATATTTTATAGTTTTATTTTATATAGCAATAAAACTACATTTATAATTCACCCAGTT
Source organism: Petaurus breviceps papuanus (assembly GCF_028583685.1). Lineage (NCBI taxonomy): Eukaryota > Metazoa > Chordata > Mammalia > Diprotodontia > Petauridae > Petaurus > Petaurus breviceps. Next base: position 2,290,943 of record NW_027187263.1, on the reverse strand, counting down.
TTTAATTTCCCCTAGAAAAAATTCAAGCAGAGAGGGTTCCAACTACAAAGAGTGACTCCTTCAAACAACCATTCCCACAATAGTGGTTGTCAACAGTTAGCTGACTAGCAATGAAATTCTTCACCCAGGAGGTTCCAAGGGCCATGGCTTTGACCTCTATGTGAAGATACAATCAAAGACCCAAAGAAAAGTTTACCATCCTGTTATTCAGACAAGGCAATCAGAGAACTTTCTTGATCCCTGTATTATCTCACCAGTTAAATATTTATTGTCTTCATCAATCAAACCAGGGTGACTTTGGATATGTTTATTTTTTCATTCTCAATTCTAGATAGCTCTTTGGGACCAGGAAAGGCTCTACAGGGTTGAACATACCAACTAGTGAAGCAGCTGTTCTTTTCTTGAATGCCTACTCCAGTATTTTGTACAGAGAAGTCCTTAGCAATGTCCATGACTCACAGTTTCTAGACTCTTCACAAATCAACAATCTTATGCAAGGGCTCAAAACTCCCACAGCTATACAAAAATCCTGCTAGGTTCATGGTGGCCTTGGTGCTTGTAAGTGTTTAGTCCTAGTCTCTAAAAAGTAAAATAACACAAACATATGTGAGAAAAGACCCGCCCCCCCCAGCTTCTTTTCAAAAATCCAAAGCAGTCAGGGTTGTTAGAGCATCAAACGACCTCCTGCTTATTCACCTAAAGTTCAAGGAAGTCTGACTATCTCTTTAGCTGTCTTGATTCATGTGTTATTAGGGCAAATTCTTTGTCTTTCTATGTCTTCACTTAAAAAATTGATGTTTTTTTTTCTAAAAACATATCATAGTCATTTGCCAATATGCTTTTCCAATGTATCACATATGTTGTTGTTAACAAAGAAAAGCAATTGACCAAGTTTGATTGACCAAACAACCAATTCTAGAAAGGTATGCTACCTTTCATACCTAGAATCTCCCATATCTCCAGTGGGATGAAAGATGTGCTGTAGAAGACTGTGTTTCTTGAGAATTAAGTAAAATTAAAAAAAAATTCATCTCTTTTATTTTAACAAAATATATAACCAATTTGCCTCCAAACTTGGATTCTCCATATACGCAGAAAGTGTATAAGCAGAAAATGGCACTCTGACCTTCATTTTAAGAAATCAGTATGGTTTCCAAGTTTTCTTGAGATTTCTTAATATCACTATAACTTTTTCTCTCTGGTTCTGGCATCAGCCTTAAAATGACCCAGAGGCAAAACTCCTCCATTGGTGACTCCAACAAATCTAATTCATGACCTCTATCTTTTCTGTTCCCCTCTCCCCCCACTATTCTTATGAAAACACAGCACATTTAAGTATGCTCAAAGCATTAGAATGGTGCTACTGGCTATAATTAAAGTTCTGTCAGCCTTTCCATTATGACTCCCTCTTTTCAAGGTTAATATCTCAGCAATTTTTAATCCCATTGGGCTAAACTTGGTAGAGAAAGTTGTCAACATGAATGCATTTTTTCCTTTACTCCTAAATACCATAAATCCATTAAATTCCTTTTCTCAATATTTTGTTGGTATGAGGAAGTAGATTTTAGGTAGCATGGGTTGACCAAAAAGTAAAAAAAAAAAATGACCGGAACTGACAAGATGGATGAAATGTATTAAGAATTAGGCAGTGTTTAGGAGAAAAAAAAAAGACTTATGCAGCAATCTGACCAGACATTTTTACTCAGAGATTTTCAACCAAGTTCCACTTATAACCATAAGATGCTTCAAACCATGTTAGCTTCACTGCCAGGAAACATGTTTGTTCTCTTAGTTTAATATTTGTTGGTGGGGGAATTATGGGAAAAACTTGGTCAAGTCTCAATATTATGAGATATTAAATATTTCATAGAAGCATAGACTCTTAGAAAGTCAATGAGGGAGGTGGAGTCAAGATGGAGGAGTAGAAGCAGGACCTGCACTGGGCTCCACTTCCACCTTCCCCAATCCATGTAAAAGGAGACTCTAAACAAACTTTGGAGCTGCAGAACCCACAAAATGACATAGAGAAGCTAACCTCTTGCTGAAGACAGCTCAGAAGGCTGGCAGGAATCAGCCAGTGCAGTGCTCTGGGAACTGAGCCCAGCCCCATGCCAAGGCTTTAGCCCCAGGGCAGGCTTGACCAGCCCCCAGTGGGAGGGACCCCAGATCAGCAGCAGCTGTGGCCATTTCCAGATTTGTCAACACACAGATGCGAAGGACAAAGTGAGAGGTCAGTGCAGTCTGGACTTTGGAACCAGTAAGTGGGAGTGTGTGGCTTTTGCCCCTGGGGCGAAAAGCCACTGAGATGCCTGGCACAGCCAGCCGTAGCTTCAACTCCTGGCCTGCAGAGTGTAGGGGGACCAAGAACCAGTCTGAGGGGTAATCGCTCTTGCTTTAACCTTCTTGGATCTGGATTGCAGTCTAGGGTGGAGGTTCTGGGGTGTGTGTCCAGTCTGCCAGAGCGTGTGGAAACCTTGGAGAGGGCACCCATCTAATACCTCCAGCAGCTGAGAAAACCCCAGCATTTGGGACAAAAGCTCCCTTGTCTGGTGGCAGAGTCCTACTGTGGCAAAAAGCCCAGGGGTCAAGTGACTGAGAGGCGACATGACCAGGCAAAGGAAACAAAGCAAACAGAAGATTCCAACATTAGACTCCTATTTTGGGGACAAAAAGGAGCAAAGCATGGAACAGGAGGAAGACAGTGAAGTCAGAACTCCTGCACCAAAAGCTTCAAAGGAAAATACGAGCTGGTTACAGGCCATAGAGGACCTTAAGAAGCAGATAAGAGAAATGGAGGAAAAATTGGGAAGAGAAATAAGAATGATGCAAGAAAATTATGAAATGAGTCAACAGCCTGACTGAGGAAAATACTACCTTAAAAAATAGACTAACTCAAATGGCAAAAGAGGCTCAAAAAGGCAATGAGGAGAAGAACTCCTTAAAAAGCCAAATTTTCCAGACGGAAAAAGAATCTCAAAAGCTCACTGAGGAGAATCATTGCTTCAGAATTAGATTGGAGCAAATGGAACTAATGACTTTATGAGAAATCAAGATGCTATTAAACAAATGAAAGAATAGAAGGCAATGTGAAATATCTCATGGGAAAAACCACTGACCTGGAAAATAGATCCAGGAGAGATAATTTAAAAATTATTGGACTACCTGAAAGCCATGATCAAAGTAAGAACCTAGAAATCATCCTCCGGGAAGTTCTCAAAGAAAACTGCCCTGATGTTTTAGAACCAGAGGGCAAAATAGAGGTTGAAAGAATCCACCGATTACCTCCTGAAAAAGATCCCCAAAACAAAACTCCTAGGAATATTATAGCCAGGTTCCAGAATTCCAAGATTAAGGAGAGAATATTACAAGCAGCTAGGAAGAAACAATTTGAATATTGTGGAAACACAATCAGGATAACCCAGGATCTGGAAGCTTCTACACTGAGGGATCGAAGGGCTTGGAATATGGTATTCTGGAGGTCAAAGGAGCTGGGGATTAAAATCAAGAGTCACCTACCCAGCAAAACTGAGTATCATGTTTCAGGAGAAAACATGGTCATTCAGTGGAATAGAGGACTTTCAAGCATTCTTGCTGAAAAAACCAGAGTTGAATAGAAAATTTGACATTCAGATACAAGAAGCAAGAAAAGCATGAGAAGGTAAACAGGGAAAAGAAATCATAAGGAACTTATCAAAGGTGAACTATTAACATTCCTACATGGAAAAACAATAATTGTAACTTATGAAACTTTTCTCAGTAGTTGAAGGGAATAGAAATATATATATATATATATGTATATATATATATGTATATATATATACACACACACACACACACACATATATATGTCTATATATGAGGGTATATGGGCATATGAATGAATACATATGTGAATGTGTGTATATATGTTTACAGGTATACATAGATAGAGGGCACAGGACCAATTTAACAGGAAGGGATGATACTTAAAAGGTGAAATTAAGAGGTGAGAGAGGAATATAATGAGAGGAGATGGGGAGAGACAGAATGGGGTAAACTATCTCATATAGAAGAGGCAAGGGAAAATGGTTACAATGGAGGGGAAGAATAGGAAGGCAAAAGGGAATGGGTCAACCTTATTCCCATTGAATTTGGCTTGAGGAGGGAATGAAATACACACTAAATAGAGTATGTCACCCTCCAGGAGAGTAGGGTGGGAAGGGGATGAGGGGGGGATGAAGGAAGGGAGGGCAGGCTGGGGGGGAGGGAAGTTGGGAGCACCCACTTTTGAAAAGGAATGGGATCAAAGTAGAGAATAGAACAAGTGGGAGGTGGGATGGGAGGGAGGGAAAATATAGTCATTTTTTTTACAATATATCTACTATGTTATTGTTTTGCATTAGTCACACATGTACAACCTATACTGAACTGCTTATCTTCCCAGTAAGGGTGGGTGACAAGGGAGTAAGGGAATGCATCTGGAATTCAAAGTTTTAAAATCAAATACTCAAACATAAATATATATATATTACATATATATATGCTATTATTAATACTATTTTACATGTAATTGGGAAATAAGATATACAGGTACTGGGGCATAGAGATCTACTGGAAAAGTCAAAACGGGTATGGAAGAAAATATGGGAGAGAGCAGATTGGAGGAGGGGATATCCTGTGGGAGTGCTATTTTGGGGCAGTGGATAGGGGGAAAATGGGGAGAAAATTTGTAACTCAAAATCTGGCGGAAATGAATGATGTAAATCAGAAATTAATAAAGCATTTGGAAAAAAAAGCAGAAACAAAAAAAATGAAAAAAAAAAGAAAGTCAATGAGGAAATTCAGAAGTTATCTGCATGAATCCTGGCTACAACATCTCCAAGATGTGGTCATCTGGTTTCTGCTTAAGACCTCCAGTGACAGGGAACTATGTCTACCAAGGCAGCTCATTTTAGTTTTGGATAACTCTGTTAGAAAGTTTTTCTTTATAGTGGTAAAATCTTTCTCCTTCATCATTTGCCGGTTGTTTCTAATTCTGTCTTTTGGGTTCAAGCAAAACAACTATATTATTGTCCTTCACATATAAATGACTATTATCCTACATCTGTCACCAAGCCCTCTCTTTTTCAGGCTGACCACCCACATTTCCTTCTTATGTCTCTCCTATTACAGCAAGGTTTCTAGTCTTTTCACCATCTTGGTTGCCCCTCCTCTATAGACACTCTAGCAGGGGTTGGGAACCTGTGGCCTAAAGGCCACATGTGACCCTATAGGTCCTCCACTGTGGCCCTTTGATTGATACAAACTTCAGAGTTCTCTTTTCTGTGAAGTTTGGATTCAATCAAAAGGCTGTACTTGAGGACCTAGAGGGCCACATGTGGCCTTGAAGTTGCACGTTTCCCCCCCTTACGGTCTAGTGTGTCAGTGTCCTTCCTAAAATGTCTTTCCTCTCTTTCCTTTTCTCTTCTGTAGGCTGCTTGCCTGTGAGTTAATGCCCAGTAAATGAAATTCATCCATGTGTCTGTCAGTGTGAATAGAATCCATTTTAGCCAGAACCAGGGCTTAGCATATTGGGTCTCTTAAGATTCAAAACATAATTGGGTTTTTCCTTTTTCTTGGAATATTAATCAGGGACTCTAATTTTAAATATAAGGCCTTGAACAATACATAATGCATCTCTGTAAATAGTTATAGTATTCTCTTTGCTCTCAGCCCCTCAGTGGTCAAAATAATCAATCAACTTAAGTAAAAAGTAAAAGGGTTGACATCCCATTGAACAAATAGCTGTTTGATTGGATTTCCCACTTTTCAACTTTTTCTGCATTGGATGGTTTTCCCTCTTTTTTAGATGAAGCACTCCTCATTCATCTAGTGATAATTAAACTTGTTGGTAGTGAGTTACTTACTCTATATACAGACTACTATAAGCTGTGGTTTCAAGGGAGACTGAAAGACTCAGCTCCCACTTCCTAACTCCAATCTCCTCTATCTTTTGGCTCATACTTGAAATTTTACTTCTAGTGATGCATCCCTTTAATTTAAGTCTTTGATTGCTAGTAGAATTCAAATGTCATAAAATCTCAGCTATTTGGAAGCCCCAAGAATGTCATTTTGAGAAGCCATGTTTTCCAGATTCCAGAGATTTATTCTTTTTAAGTGCAGATATTATATATTATTTTTTTTAAAGCAACTTGCTCAAGGTTACACAGCCAGGTGTTTCTGGGTGGGTGCTAAGTGTTTGAGCCTGGATTCAATCCCAGGTCATCCTGACTCTGGGGCTGGTGCTCTTACTCACTGTGCTACCTGGCCGCCGCTATTATGTACTATTTTTATGAAATATTTTGTGTTATATCATGTACTATTAATAACTGAATCTTAGCTCTTTTTAGGGATAAATTTTACCTGAATATAAGGTAAGACTTTCTAATAATTAGTGCTATTATTAATAATAACTAGCATTTATAAAGCACTTTAAGGCATGCAAATATTATATATAAAATATATAATAGAATATACAAAATCATTATATATATATACATATATAATTTTCCATTCTGAAGTGCTGTAATTATCTCCATTTTACAGATAAGGAAACTGAGGTTAATATAGGTTAAGTGATTTGCTCAGTCACATTGTTTATAAGTATCTTAGTGAGGTTTGAATTCAGGTCTTCCAGAATCTAGGTCCAGAGCTCTATTCACTCATGCACCAACCTAGCTGTTTAAAAATGAAATAGACTGTCTTGAGGGTTACCTATCATTAAAGCTCTTTTAAAAGCAGTCTCAATGAACGCTGGTTGGGGATTCTATGGAGAGTATTCATGATTTTGGTTGGAGCTTGGATTAGATGATCTCTGAGCTCTATTCCAGGTCTACAATTCTCTGATTCATTGTATTTGATTGAAGCATATTGCACTTACTTTTAGGTCCCAGTTGATCTCTTCCCTGTTTTTTTTTTTTTTTTTGCTTTCCTCAACACATACACACAGTCTTTTCAGGGCTATTAAGGAGGTTTCCTTGTACTTATAACTGCAAAGCTTGTCTACCTGAACATATCTAAAATAGAACTTTTTCCTCTTCAAACCTTTTTTTCTTGAATTTCCTATTCTTTTCATAGTTACCATCATCTTCCCTGTCAGGCAGGCTTAGAGACCTAGAGTAATCCTTATCTCCTCACCCCACCCATCTAAGCCTTTGATAAGTCTTGGTCATCTACCTTCCCAACAACTCTCATGCACATCCCTCATCCTTCTCTGTACTCTCAAAGCAACCACATTCAGGTCCTCATCACTTCCTACATCAGACTATTGAATTAGCCACCTTATTGGTTTCCTTGCCTCAAGTCTCTCTTCATTCTAATTTATCTTCCACTCAGTTGTCAAAGTGATTTTCCTAAAAGGATAGTTCTGACCACTTCAGCTCCACACAATAAATTCCAGTGGCTTTCTACTACCTACGGAATCAAATACAAAAATCCCTGGAATTGAAAGTCTTTCACAAGCTACCTAACCTCTTCCTACTGTCCAGTCTTCTGATACTTTGCTCCCCTATAAGCACTCTAAAATCTAGCTACAATTGCAGACTTGCTGTTCCTCCATACAGTAAACTCTATCTCCCTTCTTTGTACCTTTACGTCAGCCATCCTGCATGCTTGGGATGCTCTTTTCTTACCTATGCTTCTTAGATTCTTCAGCTTCTTTCATGACTCAGTTCTAATCTAATCTTCTGCAGGAAGTCTTACCCAGTCCCTCCAGATGCTAGCGGCTTCTCCCCTTAGACTCCCTTTCATCTACTCTACATGTATCGTGTGTGTACATATCGTCTCCCTCATCAGAATTTAAGATCTTTGAGGACAGTGACTGTTTTTTCCTTCTCCCCCTCACCCTTTGTTGAGCACCTGGAATGTAACAAGGCTTAAAACATGCTTGTTTACTTATGGCTGTCCCTTCTTATTCATTCAGTCTTCATTGACACCCCTGATGCTATTGACACATTTACTCCTGCCACTGAAGATCTCTGCCACTCTCTTCCCTCTCCTTTTGTCCCTTTGTTATGTATCTCTTCCTCATCATTAGAAAGGAAATGCTGACATGGGTATGGCACCGGAAGGGAGTTGGAGCTGAGGACTTAGGAGCAAGGTTAGGTCATCTCTAGGTTTTTGGCTTTCTAGGGTGTGTGTGTGTGTGTGTGTTGGCTGTGGCTGGGGGCTTAAAGAGTGCTTCTTATTTTCCATAGAGGGCTTTTCCCCCTTTCTAAGTTGATGGGAGATTACATTTTAGGCAGCTCAGATTTCTTTTTGTACTCTTAGGAATTAAAGACTAAGGACTGTTTTTGACAGGTGTATGTGAGGTGGACACCTTGAGGGAACTGAACACCTGCATGAAGAGAATATGGGTCTCCAACAAGTAAGAAAGCATTCAAAGAACCATAGGATAGGCAGCACCAATTTTCCCTAGGTCCAAGCCTACTTTCTGTCATGTGTGCTGCAACTTCATTCATAATTATCCAGCTAGGTGGTATGACAAATAGAATCTCACCTCAGATACTCGCTAGGTACTTAAACTCTGCCCATCTCAGCTTCCTTATCTACAAAATGGGGATAATAGTAGCAGCTAACTCACAGTCGTGAAGGTCAAATGACATAATTCATATGGAAAGTCATTTGTAAACCTGTTGTTTGTTTGTTCTTCATTCTCAAAGAGGACCTTGACATCAGGAAGGTGTTGTCATGACTAGAAAGTGAATTGGATTTAAGTGAGGGAGGGCAGTGCAAAGACACCAGTCTCACTTTCTCCTCTGGAGTCATCTGGGTCCAGTGGCAAGCTATAGATTAGGAAGTGGCCCCCACTTTGTGAACCTATATAAATGTTAGTTACTGTTATTTTTTTGTCTTTATTCATTTGTTTGTTTACTTTTAGTTTACAAGATTCAGTTCCACAATTCCTTGAGTTTCAAATTTTCTTTCCTTCCCTCCCCTCCATCCCCCCTTCCCCATGGCAGCTTACAATCATGTATAGGACCTGCAAATATTTTCACATTAGACATTGGTCAGGTTATAAAGAAGGATCATATCGGATGGAATGAACAACGGGAAAGAGGAAACAAACCCAAACAAGAAAAAGAAAGAGAGCAGGTAGTTCTTAGTTACTATTGTTAAAGCCGAACTGAAATGCTCTCTAACAAACTTTCTTTAATCTCTATTCTACTCAGTAATTGCTTTCATAGCACTGGAGACCTTAGAAATCATCTATTCTGCATCTTTATTTTTTAGAGTTATTCCATTTGAAGAAGGAAGCTATTGCCTTTTGAAACATTTGAATGTGGCTCTGAAAAAATCACCATCAAAGCATTGCCTCAGTTCTTTATCTTCTTTTCCATTTGTTGCTTTTGATTTGATATTCTACAGACTTCTTGGTATAAGCTATGTTATAGGACTAATGATTCTTCTTTGATTTTGGAGATTTAGACTTAGTTCTCTTGATTATTCCCTTAACTGTTGGGCTCTATTATTTAGTGCAGAACACTTAAGAATAGAGGGCCCAGATAGCAACCTGTCCTTGATGTTATTGCCGCCTACTGTTCTGACACCTTTTAGTGGTCTCTTTGGCATTCTGAGTGGAAAGATCCTGTCAAAAGAAAATGTCAGTGAATTCACAACTTAGCATAGTGAATGAGAAAATGATTGCATTGTTTATCTGGCTTTACTGTTGCAGTAAACAGTGAGTTATTAGAAGAGACATTTAAAGCAGTTTTGGTATTTGTTTAAGGAAATCACAGGCACAGTGGCAGAATCTGCTTTGGGTGGCACTAGACTACCATATTATAGGAACTGTGGGAATTGAAAAAGCTTAAATGGGTCTCTTGGGAAAATATTTTTTCCCTAGTAGATATGAGCCTCAAATCAAGGAGGATAATTCCAAACATGGAACAATATCAGTGATACAGTAGAAAATAATAAAAATGACGTTCTTCTTGTTCCTTTGGGCAAAGTTACACCAGTACACCTGGGTATTCTGAGTCAAACTTTATAATACTCATTGATTCAGGGAAAATGTAAAAACCGCCAATTGATTTTAATCTGTTTAACCAGGTTACAATGTTATCAATATGTCAGGGTTTGAGAAGAGGGGATTCCCATGCTAATGGAAAACATACCATCAATAGTAATTTGGTTTTTGTTTTGTTCATTATACAACAAAGAAGAGGAAGATAGTTTTTCTTCCCGCAACAGCTTATAGAGAAAGCTGTAGGTAAATACTCAAGCATTTAAAAATAATTTTCTATCACTGTACAGTGTTAGGCAGATGCAAATTATCTTTGTTACCAATCAACAGAATAAAAGATGGAAACTACTGGTGCATTTTCTAATTTTCTGTTTGTTAATTAGGCCCCTGGTTCTACTTGGAGGATCTGCAGGGTCTGCTATTACATCTCTGGGAAAAAAGGATTTTTGCTGCATAAGTTAAACATCAGACTTGGCTAGCATGCTAGAGAGTTACCAAAAGCAAATTTTAAAAATCATTGTTAATATAGAGAAGGTACAAAGAAGTCTAATTACTATTTTACACATATAGTAAAGAAAGTTCACAATTCAATTAATTGAAGACAAAATAATTCTTGTACAGAAAAAAGGAAAATTTATTTTCTGATAATTTAACTTAGAGGAGTTATTCAGCATGTTTGCTTTGTTTTGGGGGGAAAGAAGACAAGCCCAGACTTACTTAGGTTTATATCAGGATAAAGGATACTTATACCATATTTAACCTATAATGGAGTACTCTGTTCAGTTACCTGATACTTTTAACTAATGAGGGCCTAGATAATGGTCATCCTCTGCTTATCTTGGTAGTTGTATACTGTACTTTGGGGTGATTAAAAAGAATATTCATCTCACTTTGGTTCTCAGTGAGTTGCTGTTTCTGTCTCCTACTTCTTACCTTTTGTGAATGGCTTCTGCTAGGCTCTTTAACATTGAGAGATGTGGTAAATATAGTTTTATCCAGTTAGAATATTGGCTCAAACCCTTAGTCACTGAGAAAATCTATCCCTTTCCCCACAGTTGCTCTACTTCAAGGAGCCCTAATCACCTGAACAGTTACTAGCTGTGTGACCCTGGGCAAGTCAACCCTTTCTGCCTTAGTTCCTCATCTGTAAAATGAACCGGAGAGGAAATGGCAAACCACTCCAGTATCTTTGCCAAGAAAGCCCCAAATAGGGTCGCAAAGAATCGGACAGGACTGTGGAACAAAAATCACCTGAACAGTGGCATAATGGAGTCATCACTTAAGCAAGGCCCAGTTGTATGCAGCCTTTACTCAATACCCCCAAATTCAAAGGAATACTATCACAATTTATTAAAGCAACTATTTCAAAGACTACCTGCTTTTAACTTCTAGACTCAGTCTGTTCATAACCAGTCCAGTCAAACCTCAAATTCAAGAGTTCCCAGACAGAGAATTCTTATGTGAAAATCAGCCAATCTGACCAGGACCTGCAAGGGTCTCAAATGTTTTATTCAGCAAATGTACCCAGTTTTCCCACTCATAGTGCAACTGAATCTTACTGGCTTTTACACTCAAAGCTTCCAGGGGAATCATAATCAAGGCAGGAAACTAACTCCTGAGGTTACTGATTTTCTCTTCGTAGATTTGTCTCTGACAATAACCTCTAATTCTGCTTTCTGATTATTGCCTGGTGTGCATGCTTGTTAGCTGAATTGTGTAGGACTCAATTCATGTTTGTTCATCACTAGTGGAGTACTGGTATTTGTAGTTGAGTGTAGGCCAGGAGTGGAGTGGCTAGGTGGTGCAGGGAATAGAGCACTGGGCTTGGAACAAGGAAGTCTCATCTGCATGAGGTCAAAATCCAGCCTTAGACACTTACTAGCTGTGTGACCCTGGGCAAGTCATTTACCCCTATGTGCCTCAGTTTTCTCATTTGTAAAACAAGTTGGAGAAGGAAATGGAAACCATTTAGTATCTTTGCCAAGAAATCCCAAACAGGGTGATAAAGAGTTGGACTTAAGTGAAGCATCTCAACAACAATAGATCAGGTGTGCAGAGAAATTCCTCTGGCTTCTGTTTCTTGAGTGCCAATGCCAGTTGTCTTGTGTTATTTTTATCCACTCACTCCTACCTTCTCTTTTCACATCATCTTGGTGTTATAGTGGAGCTGACCCAAGATACAGACTCTGCTGCATCTGATAAGCCTACTGCTTACTGGATGAAGCATGGATATGTAAAGATATGAAACAAGCAGTCAGGAAATTGTATGTTATTAGCAAATATTGTCTGGGTTTCCTTCCTTTCAATTGTTAATTAAAAAAAGTATTTATTGAATCCCCATTGTATACTAAACACTGTGCTATTTTAAAAACCTAGCTACAAAGTACTGATTCAAAAAATATTTATTAAGTACTTATTTTGTATAAAGCTGTGTTAGCCCTTGGGAGAATTAACAAGTTTTAGTTAAGAAAGGATGCCTGACCTCCTGGAGCAGGGGTGGGGAACCTGTGACCTTGAGGCCACATGTGGCCCTCTAGGTCTTCAAGTGCAGCCCTTTGACTGAGTCCAAACTTCACAGAACAAATCTCCTTAATAAAAGGATTTGTTCTATAAAAGTTGGACTCAATCAAAAGGCCACACTCAAGGACCTAGAGGACCACATGTGGCCTCAAGGCCACAGATTCCCCACCTCTGTCAGGAGCCTAGTGATAGGACAGCATCCTAAACATGAGCAGAAGACTATAATGCAAAATAATACAAGAAAAGTACATAAAGGAAGTGTAGGCAAAGTGTTATGAAAGTCATCCCCAAGTAGGGCAGAGATCAAGGAAAGCTTCATGGAGAAAGTGGCATTTGAGTGGAATGTTACAGGATTGTCAGAAATTCAACAAGCAGAAAAAGGAGATAAATGGGTGTTCTATTGAATGAGATAGTGTGTATAAAACACATTGCAAACTTTAATACATTATGTAAATACAAGTTATTCTTGTTGTTTTTTAGGAAGCTGAGGGAATTAATGAGATGTAAAACTAGAGAGCATAGAGAAAAAAATAGGGCAAGAAGAAGAAACTGGAAAAGGTAAAAGAACCAACAGAGAGACAGCAGAAGCATCAAGAATGTCAAGTGTTGTAGAAAGTCATAGAGATTGAGAGCTGTAAAGAACTTTTGTATGTGATTATTAGGAGGTCATTGGTTGTTTCAGAGAGTGATGGAGGTGGCAGGAAAATTACTGATGATGAAAGGTTGATGGGAGAGAGGAGGTCATGAGGAAAGAAGTATGGGATGTAAACAAAGTTTATAATAGTGAACGGGAAAAGACAGTTGAGGTAGTATTCTGGATGGTGTAGAAGAGTCAAGGGAACCTTTTTTTTTTTAGGACTGGAGAGATATGAGTATGTTTATAGGCAGACTTGGAAAAAATCAGTGGCAAGGAAAAGACTGAGAACACATTGAAGACAGGGAATTACTTCCAGCACAAAGAATGTCCTGGTAGAGGTAGAAAGGAGTGGTACCAAGGTCAAAAAGAGAAGGATTAGTTTTGGTAAGCAGTAGAGATAGCTTATCTTCTGTGACCAGAAAGGAAGAGGAGAGAATGTTTGATGATGGAATAGTTAGAGGTGTAAAGGATAGAAATTGAATGGATACCATTGAATGATCTCAATTTTGGTAACAGGATTCATCATTTCACAGGTGTTTGGTAATTAATAAACATAAGTAATGATTAGAAATTCTTGTCAAAGGGTCTTGTGTTTCCCATTTATGTAATTGAGGGCCAGGTGATCTTGTCCACAATGACCAAAAATTTAAGTAGAAAGGTGATTGTTTTCATTTCTCCCCATAAAACCAAAGGCAATGGAGTGTTATAATAGAAATCATGTAAACATACATAAAAAGCAATAATTGAAGGGATTGGAAGAGGGAAAACAGGAAGAGAATATTAAAAAGAGACTATACATGATCCCAGAATAAATTTCTAAATGACTAAAAAAAAAAATTAAACCTCTTTTGTATGATGAAAACACTACCAGAATATCAAAGTATAATTCACTTGTGAGATTGCCATGTGGCTTCCTCAATTAGGCTTTCCTCCTGAGGATACGAACTGGAAGAAAATTTAGCTAACATGATTCAGATAAGAAGTATTAGAGTAATAAGAACAGAAATTTGAAATGGGCAGAGACCTTAGGGACCATCTAGTATACTTCTCTCCCCCAAACTCGTTTTAGACTAAACCAATCACACAACTATTACCGTTACTTGCCCCTACCATAATGTAAACTGTTTAGGGTTACTACAGCAAACAAGACACAAATCCTACCTTTGACAAACACCAGTGACAAAACTGCAGATGCTATAGTCACAATAGAATTGAAAGGGACCCAAGGGCCCCAAAAGAGAACCTCACCACTACCTTGATTCTTCTGTCTCAGTTCATCACAATCACTGACCCTCTTCCCAAGCTGTTCCACTTTTTGCACCAAGGCTAGCCTCTTATCCACTTCAATATTCACCTGCAGTCTGACTTCTTGGCACCCTTAAATACCTCTGTGAAATTGAAAACAGCTGTTTCTACACAGAGACCTGAGGAAAACTTCCCTCCATTTGAAAGGCATATGGCAAGCTGGTCTTTCTTGCCTCTTAGTTTCTGAGTTCCCTTATACCAGTAGGTCTGGGTGAGTGTTGGCCTTAAGCTAATTATTTCCAGAGGGTTTTTTTTTTTTAATATTTTTTTTAAAGCTACTTGGCTAACTCCAACCTTTCCCACTTTAATGGTGTTGCCCTGATTCTATCAGATATCTGATACTCTTTTCAATCTCTTGCCTTCCCCATGGCTCCTCAAATTGCTACTTTTTTCCCAGGACTCCATGCTTTGTATCTTTCTTGGTCCCCTATTATATTCTTTGTCAGACCTTATGTCCTATGACTTAGGGGCATGCCTCTCTGTGGCATAAGTTTAAAAAACTAAAGAAAAGATCACACCCTAATTCTTCCCTCCTCAAAAAGCATTTTCATTTTAATGTTAGTCAGAAATACCTCAACCCAAAGGGACAACAATTTTGGCACAGGGGAAAATTTGTGTCAGAGATATTTTGGGGGAGTCACTCTTTTGGATCCTTAGAATAACATGATAAAGATAACAGTTGTCAGCTCTGCCTGCCACTAGGGTCAGCTTTTGAGAACAAAGTGGTTTTTTTTTTTTAAGTTGAAGAAAGGAGGGTAGCATATGGCAAAGTACCAACATGAAGTAGAGACTCAGTAAATAGTTGTTGAATGAATGGGTAGCATCTTGTTTAAAAAAGAAAGGGGATATGAATAGATTCTTACAGTCCTGACCTTATTCTTTACAAAGAGCAAAAGAATACGTGCAACTATGCATTTTATGCCAAATATAGGGTTTTATCTAAGCGGTCTAATGAGATGATGATTTTCAGAGGCATGCCCAAATGGTTTGGTTAGTTTAAGATACTATCTTCCCTACTTACAACTAAGTCTTTTGTCATTCATGTTGGATTTGGCAGTTTAAATAAATATCCAAGTGCTTGTTGAACTTAAGATTCTGGTAATTGCTGGGCTGCCCTATTTATTATTTGCGACTAGAGGTAAGGTTGGGTGAAAGTGAAATAAAATATTAATGACAGTACACTAAAAATGCGTTAAAGCAACATTTAAAAAAATGTATGTAGAGTTCTTTGAAGTGGAAAAAGTAGTTTGTGTTGAATTCATAAGCACATACAAATCTCAAGTGATAAAATTGTGGTGACAATGAAAATCCCTAACCTAATATAACATCATTGATTAACTATTGTATTTATTAATTTTCCAATTTGAGAATAATTTAATAATAACAATATGCATGGGAAATAGATGTTACCAGCACTGAATTTTTGTAAATCTTTTTAATATTGGCAAAATCTAATAAAGATGCATGCTACTACCACAAGATTTACACAATGCTAAATATTTTTAGATTGATTTCAACAGATGATATTAGAGACCATTCTTTCAGAAGTCTCAAGGGAACTATCTTAGTATTCATTTGACAAACACACATAACCACACACACCAAACAACCACAAATGTAATATCATTTGAACACTTAATCCAGTTACCTTTAATTTTTATACAGTGGTAGACCTGAATTTCCAACTTAACAAATAATTTACAGAAATTTTTTTTTGTATGATGCAGACCTTACCTACCCCAGAACAACTGTTTGATGAAACTCTTTTAACAGTATAGCAAGAATGAATGATAAGGAAAATACAATAAAAATAAAAATGGCTTTTACCTCAGGCCACAAATCGATCCATTTGGCATGAGAAAATTTTTATTTTGGGTTAAGCTTATTTTTCTCATGAGTCATTGTTTTATACACATCAGATGTCATTGACGAGGATACATATAGTCTGGTATTCAGACTGGCACGTGGTGGGCATCTATATATTGTCAGATTCTACTTAACTAGAAAGGCAAACTTTGGATCTTTTACAGCCGACTATTTGTACTGAATGGAAAAAAGAACACAGGAAATTTCTCTCCAGTGGACAAATAATGACGATAAATGACGAGTCCCATTAGAAATACAAACAGAATAAATTTCTTTTAATTGAACCCAGCAATGCAAAGATTGCCAAGGGGTTTGTTTTTCCTTAAGAGGTGTTAGATTATAAGCATTCGAGATCACAACCGAATCCTAAATCTACCATTACATAATTGCTTTACCACTAGGTAACTAGATCAAGTTAGAGAGATATTTTAACTGAGATAGCTAGGGATATATATATAGTGTACTCCATTTTCTTTATTAAAAGAATTTGTTTCTGGTTGCTTTCTATTTCATCATAGCAGCTATAAATTTTTTCTTATACATATTAATAGAAGAGAGAGATTTTTCTTACAGTATGTTAGGCCCCAGCCACTGAAGTTTGTTGTAGAGAGCAGTGGTTCAGCATCACCACAAGGGGCAATACATACAGAAGATGACAGACATTTTTCCCTAGGATAATTTCCATTTATTTTGTAATCTGTGTCTTCAGAGTTTCTGTAGGTCTGTTCTAGTCATAGATACGGCATTTAGTGTATCTCTCTCTGCTGACTACTTGTGTGACTTCAGCTAAGTCACTTAACTTCTCAGATTCCTCATCTGTGAAAGGGGAGGATTGGACTAGAGAATTTCTAAAGTTCTTTTCAGTTCGACATCTGTGATCTTATAATCAGAGGTAGATCCCACATCCACCCTGCATCAGGAAGAAGCCTCAAGGCATAACCTTTCACTGAATAGTCTCCTATGGGCCTTTTTAGGAAACCATTTCCTATAAGAAAAGGAAATATTATTCTAACCACAGGAGGAACCTAGGTGGCACAGTGGATAGAATGTTGACCTGAGAGTCAGAAGTGTGAATCCTGACTCATATACTTTTTTTTTTTAAGCAATCGGGGTTAAGTAACTTGCTCAAGGTTACACAGCCAGTTATTACTTCTGGGTGTGGTGCTGAGTATCTGAGCCCGGATTTGATCCAGATCATCCCAACACTGGAGCCAGTGCTCTTACTCGCTGAGCCACCTGGCTGCCCCTAAGCAATTGGGGTTAAGTAACTTGCTCAAGGTTACACAGCCAGGTGTTTCTGGGTGGGTGCTAAGTGTCTGAGCCCGGGATTCGATCTCCAGGTCTTCTCAACACTGGAGCCGGTGCTCTTACTCGCTGAGCCACCTGGCCGCCCCAGTGACTCATATACTTAGTAGCTGTGTGACTGTGGGCAGGTACTTAATGTCTTCCACCTTCAGTTTCCTCATCTGTAAAATGGGGATAATAATAGCACCTACCTCCTAGATCAAATGAGATATTGTATGTAAATTGCTTTGCAAGCCTTAAAATATTTTAATACTATAATTAATATACTGTAATAATGCCATACTTAAAGTACTATATAAATGCTATTATTATTATGGTCACTTGCTCGGATTATGTTTATACATTTCCCTGTAGGTAGGATAGGCAAAAAAGCTTTATTACTTTTGGGAGACATGATTTCATCAGAATGGGTACTTCCTACATCAGCAAAGCTCTCAATCTTCCTATACTGGAAAAAGCACAGTATTTAGAGTTGTAAAACCTGGATTCAAATCCCGGGTCTTCCACTTAGAAGCTGTGTGATCTTGGATAAGTCAGTTTTCCTATCTATGAAATATGGATACTAAATTTACTAATCTATATCATAGGGTTGTAGTAAGGATAAAGTGAGATAAAGTATGTAATGTCTTTTAAAAACTATAAGGTAGTTTAGTTGTGTATAAATGAATTAGAACAAGGTAAAATAATTACATTCATCAACTTATTCAACAAACTTTACAACTTTTTACTTTTTCAAAAATTCTTGCCAGGTGTGGTGGTGGATAACTGTAGTCCCTGGTATTGAGGAGGGTAAGACCAATGGATTGCTTGAGCTTCAAAGTCTGAGTTGTAGTGGGCCAAAGCTGATCAGGTATTTGCAATAAGCCAGGAACCAGTAGGGTGAACCTGGGGCAGGGAGGAATGAAGGGAAGGGGAGATCAGGCTGCCTAAGGAGGGCTTGAACAATCCCATAAAAGGATCAGAAAAATAGCAGGACAGAGCAGGTTCCATAATGATCAGCAGTAGGATTAACCCATGAGTGACCATTGTACTTCTTTTTTAGGCGACACTTAGAAACCAAGGCTAAAAAAATAAAATAAACATAACCTTTCATACTCAACATATCCTTTTTCTGCAATAACTTCTTCAAAATGAATTGACAAAATTTTGTTATAAAGTCTTTAATTCATCATCATGAAATCACTTTTGTCACATTGGATACTAGATACCCTTTGATAGGAAGTACATTTTTTCAGGAGTAACCTTTATAATAGTCCATTGGTTTTTGATGGGTTTTAAATGAGGTGAGTACTCAGGACAATGAAGCATGTTTATCTCCTTTCACGTTGCAGTAGCATGATGCATTGTTGTATTGAAGCATACATATCCATTTGGAAAATTCTGTAATTCTGGACAATTTGCAGATAAATGTATTGATGTGCATTTATCAAAGTTCATCTCTATCAATAGGGATTTTCAGACCCCCTGAAAGTAAAAAAATCTCCAAAACATCTTTTTTGGCAGGTGTTTTTATAGTCTGATAAAGATGCTCAGATTTTATTGGCTGACTTGGATTTCTGAGAATGGTTTTGATATAGTCTTGAATGAAAAAGTTAGAAAAATTACCTCCCCCCCACCCAATCTATAGTAGTATGCTTGTTTTTCTACAATGCTTTTCATTGGCAGCAACAGTTAGCAGCTTTAAAAAAAAATATTCAAATTTTTTTTTTAACTTCAAGAAGCTTATGTCCAGCTGGCGGGAATCAGCTCTAACTGACTCATGAGAACCAACTGTTAAATTTTCCAGTGTTAGCATTTACACCTTGGAAATGGACAACTGCTACAATTAGGACTTGATTTATTGTTTTGTTGATTGTCCAGACTTAAGAAAGTGATGGAGAAAAAGTTAATAATGTAGATTCAACTTAAAAGTGTGTTGACATACATTTTTTTTTTCAGAGAACCAGTAGTTACATATATACCTGCACACCTGTGCCTATACCTCCCTACAGAGGATTCAATAACAACACCTCCAGCTGCCAGATCCTTCTTGAAGCCCTCGCTTGAGTTCTGAGGACTAATTAGATTGTTTCATTGTGAAGTTGGTCAGTTCTTGGTGGTGTTTTTTGTTTTCAACAACACTTTGCACTTTTATTTGTGCTTTGCTGGAAACTCACTGGACTCTCTTGGTATTTCCTCTCCTCTTCTCTCATGCTGCCTTGCCCCCTTAGGGAATGCTCTACCCTAAGATGCTCCTCTCCTGATCTGTGACTTGCTCCCTAGGATGGCCATTTTAGGAAGGACTGCAGCCATGATCTACCTTAGCCACGCCTGGGCTCTCCCTTCGGATTCTTTCTCTTCCTCCTTGTCTGCTACCTTGTATCTTCCTTCTCCCCTTTTGTCTTATGCACTTTCTCCAAAACAAAAAGCAACCCCACAGAATCAGAAAAACAATAAAAGAGAAGAATGAAACAGGTGCATTATACAAAATCTAGACCTTAACTGACAGAGAACTAATTAAAAATAGAGAAGCAATATCGGTCTGGTTCCATTGGGGCAAGGTCAAATGTTTTGGTCAGTGTGGTGTCAGGAGAAGCATATATCCATGACCATTGATATAACACAAACACACACACACACACACATAGACACAGACATGCACAATTGAAATTAGCGCTTGTCCCAAGTAATTTGCATACCACTCTTTGTAAATATCAACTATTATTATTATGCCTTGAAAGATTGAATTTGTGAATTGCTAGGGCCAAATAAATCATGACCTGGTATACAATTTTGGAGTGAAGAACTTCTCAGAATTTATCAAGGCTGTTCTTCAAACAATAGGTCAGATTTTGGAAACATGGTCAAAGTTTCTTTCTTTCTTTTTTTTTTTTTTTCATTTATTCAAATGACAGATAACTGAGTCTCAAAACCAGAAAGTCAAAGTCATTAGAGTAATCATGAAGTTGGTACACATAGTCAATGCAGTGAACACCCACATTCCCAAGCCTTCAAAACAAAATAGGCTCCCTCAGGCAAGGATCCTCCTCTCTCATTCACTCCCTCAAGGAAGGATCCTCCTCTCCTCACTCATGGTAGCTCCTCAGCCTCCATGCTGCTTGCTCCCAGCAGTTCCAGCTCCCAGCAGTTCTCATTCCTGGCAGTTCTGGCTGGCTCTCAGAAGTTCTCAGCAGCTCTCAGAAGAAGTTCTGGCTCTCTAGCTTGGGCTTTTCCTTATATATGGTATTAGCTCCTCCCTGTTCTGCCCCTTCCTGTTACATTTAGCAACTTCATCCTACTGTGGCATTCACAAGTTCTGGATCTTAATACTTGACACAATCACGAACTTGAAACAAGGTGCTAAGTACCTGTTTGCTTACCAATACAAGGGGCATGGAACATCTTCAAACTCCATTACCATTACAATGTTAAAAAATGGGTCTTTATTTTGAAAAGAATCTTGGGGGTCATTAAAAGTACCACAGCATTTCCCAAAGGAAATCCAGACTACTTTCCTCTTCCTATTGAATTTTGAATTTAATTCATTATTCAACTGCAGGTACTTTCCCAGGTAAAATGCACTGTTGAACCTGCCTTATAGGTTGTCCATCTAGCAGTATGATATAGTCCAAACAACAGGTTTTCTTAATCCACTTGTTTTTTTTACTGTGTGGACCTCTAGGTTGAAGTCTTTTGAATGATTACGGATCTCATTTATGAAGCTCACTGAAAACCAAACATAAACGTTTGGAAACAAATCTAGTTTCTATTGCCTGATCATGGAGAACTCCCTTGAGGGTACCTCTGGAATGCCTGGCTGATTCTGGAAGTTTGGGTGTGGTCAATAACTGTGGATGGGAAATTGAAAAGACTTTTGTTCTCTGTTCTGCTCCAAGGTTTTTTCCAGACTTGGATAGGGTTAGAGACCCAGGCCCAAGATATCCTCTTGCTATTTCTTATCATTTTCCCCTTGCTACTAAAGGAATTAAACTCAGTGTGCATTTGGGTGCTTGTCTTAGCAGGGAAGTAGTGCAAATCTGAAGAGAGAATAAGAAAAGATGTGATCAGCACTGATGATCACAACAGCATTGATTGTTCAGTGATTGCTATCCTTGGGCAGTGGGAGGATGTGGGTATTTAAATCAGCAGACATAGATTTTAATGCTAACTCCAACACTTCTTATATATATGAAATGGAGATAATATACTGCCTGCATCACAGAGCTTTGATTATGAAGACCTACATATAAAATGCTCTAAAAATGTGAATGGTTGTGATCATTTGCCAGTGTCCCACGACTGCTGACTACAAGGGTTTCCTTCATTTCTTAGGAAGAGGTGCCCTAAGGGAGAGGACTACGCATAGAAGGTACTGTCCCAGATTGACTTTGCAACAGACACATTGCAGCCAGATCACCATGGTGTGCTTCGTGGCTCAAAACTGAGCAGCTCAGTAATACATAGTCAGGCACACAAGGTCCCTTAGAAGAATATTCATAAGACTAGGAACAATACTAAGGAACACAAAAGAAAAACACCCAGAAATACCTGACTTCCCACAGCTGTGATGTTTCCCTCATCACAAGTCCTATCTATTTCCCCCTTCAAATTCTGCTTTTGACACTTAATAGCTAGTTGAAAGTTATCTCTCTCATTCCCAAACACTCTGCTCAGAAGTGATTTATTTTCTCTGGTTCAGTTTTCTATTTATTTGCTTTATTAAATATCTGGGATTAAAACATGTATCACTCATTATAACATTTCCACCTGAAACAAAGGGAAATTTCCAAAATAAACTTTTCTTTTTTTTAAACAAACAACAATTTGTTTTCTATTTCAAAAAAAATAACCCGAACTTGTTGAAATTTCTTTCTTTTCTTTGGTGAAGACCAGCTTCAATGTTGGTCTCAGAAGCAACAAGAGAATTCTGGTCTTTGCAGGCGGCAATGTCCAAGAAGCACTGCTATTCTTAACATCACTTTTCCATTTAAAACGCTGGCTTTCAAAGCTGAGTCAGGGAAATTCATAAGATGGAAATGTACTAGGCTACGTGACCTAGTAGAGAGTTGGTGACTGCAACATTTTTATTGTATGTATCCACATTGAAAAGGGCAGTGTATACCAATAAATGAGTCAGAATGGCTTAGGGTTCAAACCAGAACTATAACTAGGAAAGGTGACTGGTTTAAGAGGCATGGACAGCAATTTTAATTGTTCAGAAGTAGAGAAACAAATGGAGTTAGCTTTTGAGTAGCAAGAATAATTAGTAAAAATAGAAAACTCCTAGACAGTGGCATTTCCCCCTAACCAGGCAATGTAATGCAAGAGAACTTCTTCCTAGCCTGGTTATTCCCTGTTCCTTATCTCCCACCATGGAAGACTTACAGTGTCTCAGACTCTCTGCTACTGCTTTCTTCCAACTAAATAGCACAATTCATTCAGCTTGCCCTGTGTATTTTACTTTGCTTTCCATGGGTGTGAAAATTACTAGGTATTATTAGGATTCTGGTCAAACCTGCCAAATTCTAAGTCTTGTGTAATTGACTTTAGGACAAGACTTTGGACATGTTACTTGTCATTTATTCCTTTGGGCACATCTCAGTGTTGTCATGTACTAAACTAGGAAAGCAAATCATGTTTGCAGGGGAATTTTTTACTTTAAGTAATTATTATAAAGTCCCATCAAAAGGACTTTCTTTTAAAAATAAATTTATTTATTTTTAGTTTTCAATATTCACTTCTGTAAGTTTTTAATTTTGAATCCCCTCTCTCTTCCCTCCCCAAGATGGCATGCAATCCAATATAGGCTCTAAACCTACATTCCCATTAACTATACTTTCACATTAGTCATCTTGTATAGAAGAACCAGAATGAATAGTAGGAACTATAAGAAAGAAAAAAACAAAAGAAAACAAAACAGAAAAAGAAAATAATCTGTGATACTCTGCATTCAGACTTCATAGTTCTTTCTGTGGATGTGGATGGCATTTTCCATCATGAGACCTTTGGAATTGTTTCAGATCCTTGCATTGCTGAGAAGAGCTAAGTCTATCAAAGTCAGTCATGGCACACTGTGGCTGTTACTGTGTATAGTGTTCTACTGGTTCTGCTCATTTCACTCAGCATCAATTCATATAAGTCTTTTCAGGTTTTTCTGAAGTCTACCTGAAAAGAATTGTTTCTTTAAAAGACAATTAGAATAAGTAAATAAGAGGTAGCTTTTAGAAGTATATAAACAAATAGAGATACTACAAGGAAAAGTCAGGAGGAAGAGCATTAATATCCAGGTAAGGGATCCCCAGCAATTGGGGAATGAGTGAATGATTTGTAGTACATAATTATGATGGTATACTACTGTGCTGTAAGAAATGATAAATTTGGAGGGGCTGCGCTGGCCCTGGAGTCAGGAGGACCTGAGTTCAAATGTGGCTTCAGACACTTAACATGAAAAAAACTAGCCATGTGACCTTGGGCAAGTCACTTCTCCTCAATTGCCCTCCAAAAAAAAAGCAAGAAATGATAAGCTCAATGATCTTAGAAAAAGCATGCAAAGATTTGCATGAAATAATGAAGAGCAAAATGAGTAGAACTAAGATAACACTGTAACATCAATATTTTTTCAAGAACAACTTTGAGTAAGTCATTTTGACTATTATAAATACCCAAATAAATTATAAAGGGCATATGAAGAAAGACACTGTCTTCATCCAGAGAAAGAACTGATAGATATATAGAATAATTATACATATGTATAAATATATATATATATATATATATGTATGTATGTATACACACACCTATTTGAATCTAATGGTAGCCATGTCTAGGAAGAAGAGGAGGAAGGAAGAAAAAAAATGTGCATGATAGTTTTACAATGTATTTAAAAGGAATAGCAAGTGATATATAATAGATTTTCAGTTTCATGTACAATCATCTTTTTTTTTATTATACTGTGTTATAGAAATGCTTATTTTATTCTGTAAATTAAAAATAAAATAAATTTAAAAAAAGAAAAAACTTTAAGGAAGAAAAATATTCTGAGAGACAAAGATGAGGAGGGAATGCACTTTAAGCCTAGTGAATAGCTTGTGTTGACTGTATGGAGGTATGAAGTACTGTCCTGTTTGTTGGGCACTTAAGAGTTTGTGAAAGAGGATATAGTATGAAATGAGGCTGGAAAGAGAGCCAAGTGAGTCCTAAATGTCAGGTTAAGGGGTTTTTATTTTGTCCAGTAGAAAATAAGAGTTAATTGAAGGTTTTGAAGCAAGGGACTGACATGGTCAGACCTGTACTATTATGAGAATAAGGTGTTCTGAAATTACAAGGACTTATAACATGGGGGTGGGGAGGTTGTTTGAAATATGTCAAGCATATTCAATGAGCTTTGTTTACTTTGCTATCTGTTGATAAAATATTAATAATTATTGAATGCAGAAAAAGTAAGAGTCATCAAAAGTCTTTGGAATGCAATTTCTTTATATGGAAAGCTATTTACATCTTAGTGAAAAAGTGGTGCTTGATTTACATAAAAATATGTTTATATAAAAATTGACATCTGAAAAAAAGACCACATCATTTCTAGCAGACTTTGTCTCCCACCTGCACTATGAGATGATCTTTGCATTTTAGAAAACAGGGACTGGCAATTTCAAATTTTTCTAAAATGCTCCCCAAAGTAGCAGAAATTTAAGGTTGACTTTATTTGGTAGCAATGCCAGTTTTAATATTAACAAAATGAACGATATCTGAATCCAATCTTGAATTTTTATGTGCATTGCAAAAATAAAAGAATGAATTAGAGTTTATATTTAGACTTCTATTATGGATGTAGAATCTTGAATCCTGAACTTTTTTAAAGGCTTGGATCATGGGTCAGTTCCTATGGCAAGCATTCCTTGATTCCTTTCTTCTCCCTTTCAGTAGTTAGTACTATCTTCCTTCTCAAATTTTATGTATATAGTTTTCAACTGACCTGTTGTGTCTTTTCTGCAAGCTATTTGAGAGCAATGACCATTTTTTTTTGCATTTTACTTTTGCATCTTTAATACCTAGCATGGGCAGCTAGGTGGCATAGTAGACAGAGTGCTTGGTCTGGAGTAAGGGCAACTCATTTTCTATTTTTTGCTTTTTGCAGGGGCATTTGGGGTTAAGTGACTTGCCCAAGGTCACACTGCTGGTTTTTGTGTTGTGTCTGAGGTCGGATTTGAACTCAGGTCCTCCTGACTCCAGGGCCAGTGCTCTATTCACTGAGCCACCTAGCTGCCCCATGGGGGACTCATTTTCAAATCTGGCCTCAGACACTTACTAGCTGTGTGACCCTGTGCAAGTCACTTAACCTTGTTTGCCTAACTTCTTCATCTGTCAAATGAGCTAAAGAAGGATATGTAGCCAATATCTTTGCCAAGAAAACCTTAAATGGGGTCATTAGGAGTCAAACATGACTGAAAAATGACTGAACAACAGCAAAATACCTAGCATAGAATTGTACAAACAGTAGGCACATAAAATGTTTGGATTGGATACTCATATTAATTTTTAAATGTATTTTGATTACAGACATCAGTATGTGAAAGCTTACTGAGCAACAGCTAATAACAGAGTTTATTAACAGCTAGGTTTGGGGCTTGCATTGAGAATAACACTTAACTGTTTAAAAATAACTAAAAGGAATACTTTAAAATTTCTTGGTAAATGATAAAAATTCTTTGATTAATTTATATAGCACCTACTCTGCAGAGAACACTGTTAAAAGCTAGGTGAGAGACAAAGAAAATTAAAATGGTTCCTGCCTTCATAGAACTTAAAATCTATCAAGGTTCAGACAAATGTACAGCAACTATGTGATTCCAGTGAGGCATAATAGGAAAAGAGAAAAACTTGGAGATTTGATTATATACTTTTCATATTTGTTGCAAGTCATTTCTTTAAAAGAATAACCAGTGTGGGGGACAGCTAGGTGCCACAGTGAGTAGAGAACTAGCCCTGGAGTCAGGAGGACCTGGGTTGGGATCTGACCTCAGACACTTGACACATACACACAAAAACTAGCCGTGTGACCTTGGGCAAGTCACTTAACCCCAATTGCCCTGCCCACCCCTCCTCCAAAAAGCAAAAAAAAAAAAAAAAATAACCAGTGAATATACTTGCCAGAAAGCTTTTTAATTTTTTTTGAGTTGCCCGTTGTTCAGGGCATAATACTCAAGTTTGGAGGTAAGCTGACAATATAAGAAGAGACAAGATAATAAAACAAGGAGATGATATTCATGTATTACAAAAATCACTTTATATTTTAAAATCACATATAAGAAAAAGAAGTAATACATAATAAAGGATTGACTTTTATCAGGGGGAAAAGCAGAGCAAAGACTTGAAATCATAGATGTCTTTTTGATTCAGAAAATACATAATCTAGTAATGACTTGGTAGTGAAATAGAAGTCTATTGCTGTTTTGATAGCCCCTAGGTGGTGATAAAGTGTTGCAGAGTACAAGACAAAAAAAAAAGATGAAAAGAAAAGAAAGTGCAAAAAGATAAATGCCACAAAACAACATCAGTAGAGGTGT
Source organism: Petaurus breviceps papuanus (assembly GCF_028583685.1). Taxonomy (NCBI): domain Eukaryota; kingdom Metazoa; phylum Chordata; class Mammalia; order Diprotodontia; family Petauridae; genus Petaurus; species Petaurus breviceps. The sequence goes on along the minus strand of NW_027187263.1, from coordinate 2,263,786 downwards.
TTGACGAAGTCTTTTGTTTGGAAACTAAAGAGAAACTTAACTTGAATTATACTATGGAAGGCATGCTGCCTCTGGAGTCAGAGGTCCTGGATTTGAAGTGTATTTCTATTGCTAACTGTATAATCTTGAGCAAGACATTTATCTTCTCTGGACCTCAGTTTCCTTTCCTGTAAAAGGAAGGGTTTGGACTATATAACCTATAAGGTTCCTTAAGTCTTATGATATCTGTCCTATTTCTCCTTACATAGGTACTCAAAATATAAAATTCCATTAGATTAAGGTTATGTGTATTTTTAAAGAATATAAAGTTAATTATATGGTATTGGATTTTGTCTTTGGCACTCAAAAACAAAGCATTTCTTTGTGTATATTAATTGGGGACAGGAAATAGAAGTCATGGTAAACAAAGCCTAAGTACTTAATTTTGCTAACGCTGCTGTTAAAATAATGATAATGAAGCAATGATAATAATGTACAAAATCTATTATGTATATGTATATATGTGTGTATACATACACATATTATATACATGACAATCCTTTTCACATATGGGTCCCCAGAAAATCTACCCAAGGTATGAGGTCCTCTGTGGGTCAGTAGACACTTGAAATCAGAGCTAATTGGTAAGTTTTCATTATGTCTTTAATCTTACCAGCTAGCTGGTGGACCTACTAATTCAAAACAAAAGAAACTTAATCAAACATCATAGCAAATAGAGTGAGAGTAAAACTGCCTGCCCGCCCTTGTAATGGAATGTAAATTTAAAGATCTTCCCTGCCCCTAGGCTAAAGTGCACCTGGAGCCTGGGGTGGGAGGCTTGTTTTTCAGTAGATACTTCTTGATTGGCCAGTGAGTCAATAAGGTTGTTACATTCTCTGAGCCAGGAGAAGGCTATATAAGCCCTGATGGGTAGCTTTGTTTTGGGGCTCACTTTGAGAAGTGTTCTGTGATTTGATCAGATGAAATTCTGGGAAGCCGTTGTTGAGAGCCCCCCCCCCCCGACTTTGAAATCCAGATGTTGTTTGGTATGGATGTAATGGTTGGACAGTTTGGAAATCTGTCTACTTGATCTGTTTCTGTCTTGATAATTCTGTCTGTATATTCTGAAGTTCGGGGTGCTGACCTTTTTCCCCTGAACTAGGTAAACGATACATATTTGACTGATTAAAGTAAGCTTGTTAACCCATTTTGAGTTGTTTTCCTTTATCAAAGCAGATCCAAGAACCTGTGTTGGCAGCAACCCTGAGGACGCTTGGGGTGCTTGCTGCTACACCCCTCCTTCTTACATACATGGGGGTAATCACATAGACAAACATACCACCAGTTGAAGAGGTATACTTGCTGAGAATATGATAAATCAGGGAATGAGTATGGAAGGCATACATGTGAGCACTGAATAGATGTAAAGTGAAACTACACAAGGTATTTGTGTGAACAGGGAGCTCCTATGAAAGACACACATATAGTAGAAATACATGTCTAGGATATACATCTCCAACAATGTTATCTGGTGATATCATCTTACTGGTATCTACTGGGTGACTGCTCTCCACTGGATACATAGTCTTTGCAGAGTGTATTTTCTTTCAAGTGAATTGGTTCTACTGGTCACTGATAATTATTTTTAAGCCATTTTTGTGTTTCATCTCACAGGGCTATCTGCTAGGATCTTGGCCTCTGTCTCCCAAGGAACAGTATTAGAAAGCCTCTCCCTGACAAGGATATGTTGCTAACATTTTATTCCATGGCATGGACTATGAGTTCCACATCTAGCCAAAAAAGCTAGCCAAAAAATACCCCCAGGTTATGATTTTTTGTTCTTTTGGCTGCTTGTATCTGGTGTTGACAATAAACAGACCTAAGATTAGAAAATTCCTTATGCTCTTATGCTATTCATTAATAGGGATCTTGTGTTCCCCAAATTCAAGCTGGGAACTCTACCCAAAATAATTTCACAGGAACTCTGCAGAGGCTAGGACTATAATGCCCATTTTGCCACCTAAGTCCCCTATGATTTGCTTGCAAGTGAAGTTTGACAAGAACAAAAATCAAGAGAAAAAACAAAACAAAACAAAACAAGGTCATGGTCCTTCCTCTTCCTGGTCCACCTTTTTGCATTAACATATGTATCTATATTTGCAACTAACCAAATCTTTGACTTCTATGGTATTTTCTGACCAGCACAAAACTTCACTATCTTCAAACAATTAAGCAATAGTAGCTGCCTAGCTTAGCCTTTGCCAGACACTGATAAAGTTGAGAATGACATTGTAAATCAACTTATTTGGTTGCCTGTCCCTTTGGAATGAACAAAAATTGGAAAAAAAATTTTGATTGTCCATTGACAGAAATTTCAGAGTTGTGACATATTTTAAATCTCATTTCACAGATTCATAGAATTTCCAAGTTTGAAGGGACTTCAGAGGTCATTTAGTTTGTTCAGGTGAAGAAAATAAATTCCTTTTTCACTGTAATCCCTGGAGAAACTAGGAGCAGAATCCTTATATTTCCCCCTGAAATTATTTATTTTTTAAACCAAAACGATAGATTCCTATAGGGAATGTTCTAAAGCTGTTGGTGTAGGTAAATGTTGATGCAGTGTAAACTTCACAAGCACAGAGTAATGCATGGTTTTATCCCTTATCTTCTGAGCAGCTTCAGATCTGAAAGAGTTGTTGACTATCCATTTCCCCAACTTTTCATGAGAGACCTAGCTTAGTTCTTTGAAGTTAAAAAAAAGTCCCTTGAGCTCAACCAACCTCCCTGTTCCCAGGAGTTTACTTACTGACACTGGTGAAGGAAACTAAATCACTGTAGCAAGCAAAGTCCCATTTAATATGTGGCTCCAATCCCATAATTCCATTAGCAAATCCCTTGTGAAAATGCTATCATATAAAGTGCATTGGAAATGAAAATCCCCAAAAGATTTCTGACTTGAAAAAAAAAAGAAAAAAAAGGGTGGAAAAGGACTTTGGAAAGAAAGCTGTCTTTATAATGTTGTGTCAAGTGCTGTTAATCTAAGGCAAAGGAAAAAAAAACTGTCACAAAGAAATAAGTCAGAAAGTAGCAGCTGAGGTTAGTGGGCATGTCACTTCTGGGTAGGACAGCCAATAGGACCCCCAGCCTGATTATCTCAACTCACTGATTGGTGCCTGGAGGCAACTTTTGTGACTGCCTTTCATCCAATCCAGAGACAGCTTCCACTGTTCATATTAGCTGCTGTAGATAGAATTAGCACATAACACAAAGTGAACACTCCCAAACACTCCCAAAAGAGTGAATGTTGCCCCAAGGTTTAGGACAGAAAGGACCCACTGAAATTGAATTTGATAAGAATTAGCATAGCATGGAGGTAGATTAGCCAGTTAAGAGCCCTAACCCAGGGCAAGATAAATAGGATGCCACAGTTTGTAAGGGCTCCTGATCTTTGGCCAAGAGAAGGGTGAGTGAGGTCATTGTTAAACATGCTATTAATGAGATAGCTCATCTCCTAAATCTCTAGGAGGCATTAAAATGTACCTAATGCAAAATCAACTGTGATCTTGCTAATTTTATCTAACCTGTCTGAGGTAATGGTGGCATAACAGAAATGGGAAGAGCTCTGTATGAGGCTAGAAAAAGGCAATCTGAAGAATAAGAATCTGTGAGCATCTCAACCATTGTCTGAGGTACAGGATGCCAGGACAAGCTAAGATGAGAATTTTGTTCTCTTGATACATATGTCCCTAGAACAGAGAAGGATATATGAGACTTCCATAGTTTGGTGACAGCATCCTTTAAAAATAATTTAACTCCCCTCGTTCTGATTGTATTCACCAAGCAAACTTCTCTTCTTCTAGGAGAGAAAGCCCTTGATCAGTTGCCGTGAGTATTCTAGTCTTCTAAGCATTTAAATTTATATGTGTGTGTGTGTATGGATGGATGGGTGTATATGTAAATATGTATATATATGTATGTATATACATACATACATATATATACACATACACACATATATGAAAGGACACCCTAGTTGACAGAACAGTCTCTTATGGAACAGTTATATGAATGAGAATCAGTTCCCCTACTACCTGATAATCCCTGAGTGAATGATTAAAATTGAGTATTTTGCCCTGCAAATCTAAAGGACTAGAGCCTAGACCCAGAACCTGTGGTGGTGACCTTACTGGAGTGAGTAGATTTTCCTTGACACTCAGTGTCTATCTTTCTATCTGCCTGCTTGCCTGCTTGCCACAAAGACAAAGCATGACCTGCTGATGTGAAGTTAACAGTGGGAACCCAGGGCTTAGAGGTTCTTTTTTTCTTCTTCTAGTTTTCTCAATGGTTGTTTTGGGTTACAGTGCTATGACTGTCCCTTTGTCTAAAGCAGGAGTATTTGCAAAGGGAATATTTTGTGAAGAACAGCTAATATCTAAGTCCTTAGAGAAAAATAGAATATTCTCATCTTCAGATGCCAGAATGGGGTGACATGAAGAGATATTCCAACAGCATAATTTTTAATTCTATCTGCCAACAAGGTCTTGCTTCTGTCTTACAGATGGGGCTCTGTGAAGCACCCTGGGATCATATTCAGGAAGGATGTCAGGGCCATTGGCTTTTTCCTTTTGTTACTGGCTCCTCCAGATTTACTATTGTAGTTTCTTTTCCTGTGGGAGGGAAAGTAGGGAAATGCAGATGGTTTTTGAGAAAATTAAATTGATTCTATAACATTTTTTATTGATTCTATTTTTAATTAATTTATTTTGTCCTGTAACTTCCTAAGTCGTGGTTCTTGGTCTCTGAACTTAGTTCAGAAATTCAGTAGACCTGTAATAAGTTAAGTTTAGGAATCCAGTTCTCCTTATAATCATTGTTTTATTCTTGCCTCAAGGAAATAAGCTTTCCTTAATATATATATAATACACACACACACACACACACACACACACACACACACACACACACACACACACACACACAC
>NW_027187263.1:2248845-2258816 GCF_028583685.1 Petaurus breviceps papuanus | reverse complement strand
CACACACACACACACACACACACACACACACACACACACACACACACCAGGGAGTCTGGTCCAGTATCTACCACCAAGCTATCTTTCAGAGATGTCTTATTTGTTATCCAAAGAAATCTGGTCCACTATCTCTGAGCTTGCAGGTAGACTCAAACAATGAATATTTCTTAGTCAAAGGAGGGAATGAGGGGGTTGTTGCTAGCCGCTCATTCCCAGCTTCCAATCAATGATATTGTCCCCCATGCCTCAACACTGTAACCAGTCATATTGATTTCTCCTTTCAAGATGCTGAGCTCTAACTTGTTCCCTGCCTATGAAGTGCTGTTCTTTGTTGTGCACTCCCTCAGAACTATAAAAGGGAGCTGTCCTTCCTGAGGTCTTTTGGGTAAGGTATTTTTTGACTCACTTTATTGGGTTCATGACCTGGAGGAAATGTGCCTTAGTCCACCATTATTGAATTTCATTCTCATCACTAGTCACCTGTATGTGGCTAAAATTTAGTTGTAGATGAACATCCTCTGCCTTTGAAGATAAGATGGAAGAGAAGGCATTTTTCCAATATCTTTCCAATATCTTATTACCTGAGGCTTATTATATAAGCCTCAGGTGTGACTGAGTTCCTTGCTCCTAAAGTTTCAGCAGCCATCTGTTGACTTTAGGTGAAAATATAAACTACTTAATCTAAAATTCAGTGTCTTCCAAAATCTGGCTTCAACATGCCTTTCAACCTTTTCCATTTTTTTCCCTTCCATCCAGATTACCAGCTGCTTCCCATCCTCCCTTTCCCATCTCCTCCTTCAGTACATTTCTTGAGGCAATCCTCCATGCTTGGAATGCTTTCCTTCATTCTTAGAATTCTTACCTCCTCTCAAGCCTAGGATTAGTTTCTTCCTCTTCCATGAAACCATCCCCGATATCTCTCTCCACTCAAATGACCTTATATGAATGCAAGCTCCTTGAGGAAAGGAACACTTTGATTTTTGTCTTTGTATTTCTAGCAATTAGTTTGGTTCTTGAAACATAGTACTATAGATGCTGTACAAATGATTGTGGAATTGAACTGAATTAGTATAGGAAAGCAATATCCAAGGAGCTGAGGAAATGAATCCCAAAAGAAAATAGTCCCTTTCCTCAAGAAACTTGGATTCATATATCATGTACTATGCGGTGGGATTGGAAAGAAGAAAGTAAACAATTTATCTCAAGAACTTATATTGAGGAAAAAACATCATGTACATGCAAAATTAAATACAAAATATGTACAAAGTAATTCCTGGGGAAGGACTCTAGCAAATATAATGGTGCTTAATTAACGTTTGTTGAAATGAATTGTATATGCTATCTCTTTCATCCCAATGGGTGTGGCTGGAGGGCTGAGGTTTCTGAAATGCTTTGGATACATGAGACTACGGGAAAACTATATTAATACTTTGATAAGAATTAAACTGTATTATGGTTACACAGATATCTAGGTACTGATACATACAAAGCTACAAACACACATCTACCCACATATATTGCTTTATGGATAAGGACACAAAGACCAGTTCATGTAGTGGCCAGATCAAATTAGCATATTAAATATGTTTACATCATTATTGACCTTGTTCTCATTTTTGTTGTTAGGGAAACAACATGGAGTAGTGTATAGAGAACTAACCTTGGCCTCAGGAAGACCTGAGTCCAATTACTGCTTCTGACAGATAAGTCCTGTTACCACAGGCAAGTCACTTAATCTCTATGCATTCTAAGTGACTCAGTAAGACTACAAGTTACAGATGCATTGCTGTTCAGCACTAGTGAAAGAAATTGCCATGCTTTATTTTCCCTGCATGGAAGAAATCATAGGTCAGGACTCCTAGAAAGATTGCCTATTAAAAACAAATCAGGTTCTAGCACCTACTTTACCATCATCCCAATGACACTATTATTATTTAGTTGGATATTTTGTTTATGTGATGCCAAACAACTGAATCAATTGATTTTTCTACTGATGGAAAATTGTTTATGCTTTAGAAGGAAGGGTTGAGAGTCTTGGAAAGGAGAGATAGAAAAAGCAAGAGAGAGAAAGAGAGCCAAAAACTTTCTTAGGTGTGTTTACAATTATTCCAGATTTGCCCAGGAGTAGAATGATTCAGCTCTTTGCCAAATTGGTCAACATATCCTTATTGAATTGAAAATTCAAGTGGACAATAGGAAGTGTGACATCAAACATATTTTCACTTTCAATTTGATTCAGATTAATTGAAACAGGGGCTCTGGAGCTCCCAGTGAAGTGATTGCTTCCTGTCTCTCATACTAGGTGCAGATAGTCTAATGGGCACAGCAGACACTGATTGGATAGTAAACAGCTCCAACTAAGACCCTTGCTGAAATAATTCCCAGGAAAGACAGAATGAGCAGAACAGAAAGCAGAATAAAGGGACTCTTTATATATCTACTGTATAGAAACCTGACATTGTAAATGACTATTTATATATGTCATAACCAGGGCTCATTCAGTATAGGAGAGAAAGATGGGTAATGACCCTGATCCAGAAAATAAACAGACCCCACTGGCAAGTCCAAGAAGCTGGCAGTAATGAGTATTCCAGATAGGTGGGCCCTCAGTATCAAGAACTGGCAGAAGGCAATGAGCAGATAACTTGGTAGGGAGTTTGCCATTTGGTCTACTATATTTGAAGGATGCTTGATATGAAGTTTAAAGATAGCTGTGAGAGCATAGGATATATATATATATATATATATATACACACATACATACATACATATATCATCAATGGGTATGAGAAACTTGTCAAGAGAGTATGGTGACTCTTTGGTAAATAACATTACTTATGTTTATACATAGTTAAATATATATATATATATATTATGTTATGTATAATATATGATATGTAACTATATTGCGTATATCATATTGATGAGGGATGGCTCCCTCTAGGTTCAGCAGGAACTCTGATCTTATCTAAGACCAGAAAACCTGCAATATCGTCTGGAAAGAATTCAAGGTCTCAGGCTTAATTGGAGTGAGAGTTGTAGAAGTTTATTGTTATGCTTCTATAAGAAGCAGGCAAGAGTCCTTTAGGGGACCTGCAAGTGAGAGGGGTACAGGCTTTTACTTTTAAAGGGTAGGGCGGCCATTGTTAGGGCTGACAGGATGGAGGAAAGGGACCTCAGTGCATAGATAAAGGTTAGAGCTGACCGAGAGGAACTTGTGACTTTAGTGCATAGATAGTTTAGATGAGATTTGGGCCAGACCGGAGGAGACATGAAGAGATTAAGTAAGAACAAAGGAGTCACAAGTTGTTGCCTGGTGCGGATAGGGGGAAGGGGCAGAATTTGAGGCTGGGAAATGAATTTTACAGATTACAATTTTACAATACAAATTGCAGTTACAATGGTACAAACTGGTTTCACAAATTGGTTTTACAAATTGATTTGGACCCCAGGTACCCCATCAATATTATTAACATGGGATAATGTATTAGTAATGGGGAAAATTACATTTAACTATTTTATAATAAAATGTTAAGTACCAAATAAAGTCATATATGAAAAATTAATATTTATTTTATTTTTTATATGCAAATCATAGTAAACTCTAGGATTTATTTCCTTCCATATTCCATATGCAGTAAAGTATATGGGAAGGTTTTATTGAAAACAAAGAGGTATTGAGACTGAAAGAAAAAGTTGAAAAACCTTATCACAGTGAAGTTACATAACTTCCCAAAGCCTTAGTTTCCTTTTCTAAAAAACTGAGGAAAAGAATGCTTGTACCATTTGCAGGTTTGTTTAGAGAGAAACATTTTGCAAAATGATGCACGGTATACATATGAATGATACCATTATTATAGCAGTCTGGTAGTCAGCTTCAGGCAAGTCTAGCATTGTGTGGCAGTGATCCAGTCATGGGGGCTGTTATTCAGATGCAAAGATCCAGTCCTAGAGAGAACTGCCAGAGATCAAGGGGCAGAGGGGAAAAGAGACAAAGCAGGATCTTTGGAGCAACTAGAAGAAGCAGGGAATCAAAGCAGGGACTGAGATACTTGAATTGGGGACCTTGGAAACTCAGAGTGAAGTAAATTGCCTTTCATCTCCCAGATTAGGTGAGGAAAGTAGATTTGGCAAAAAACAAACAAAAGAGGAGAAGCAAAGTAGCTTCATGGATCATGAACTAGTGTTTGTAAGATCTGAGTTCAAATCCCATCTTTGACATTTACTAGCTGTGTGACTATATGGATAAAGTCAATTTAGCTCTCCGAGACTCACTTTCCTCATTTGTGGGCTAAGAATATCTGTACTCCCTACCTCACAGGGTCACAGAGGTATTGTAAGGTTTAAATGAGATACTGTATGAAAACTATTATGCAAGCCTTCAGTTTCTATATAAATGCCAGATATTATTATTTAACCTTTTTTTTTTGAGGGGGGAAGGTAGGGCAATTGGGGTAAAGTGACTTGCCCAAGGTCACGTGGCTAGTTTTGTGTTAAGTGTCTGAGGCTGGATTTGAATTCAGGTCCTCTTGACTCCAGGGCTGGTACTCTATTCACTGTGCCACATAGCTGCCCCTTAACCTGTTTTTAATGGTTTTAGTCTCTACACAATTTTAATTTCATTATTTGTGTTTCTTTTTTCTTCTGCTTTTGTGTATTTTGAAACCTGCTTTCTTATCCACTCTATTCACCCCCACTGGCTGACACCCTTGCCTATAATGCTCTTCCTTTTCATTTCTGTCTCCTGGCTTCATTTAAGTGTCAGCTAAAATCCCATTTTCTGCAAGAAGTCTTTCCCAATTCTCCTCAGTGCTAATGGCCTCCCTTTGAAAGTACTTATAACTTTCTCTTTCCCTTTCCCCTCTCCCTTCTCTCTCTCTCTCTTTCCTCTATATGTATATATTACGTAGATCATAGTATATTACTACGTAAATATAAACACACAATCACATGCATATATGCATGATATGTTTACAAATTGTCTCCACCTTTAGAAAATAAGGTCCTTGAAGTAGGGATTGTTGTTGCCTTTCTTCATATGCCCAGCCCCCAGCACTTAGCACAGTTCCTGGTATATAGTAAACGCTTAATCAGTGTTTTTTGACTTGGTATTTTTTCTCCCAAACTAAGAAAGTTCTTAAAACAAGATGTCTTGCAGCTTTCACTAAAGTCTTGCCCAGGTCCTAATAGAAACAGGAGACTCAGCCATAGCCCAAAGGGATCAAAGTAAAAAGAGTTTAGTCTTTTAGGGTCAAGTATCAGAGAAGTAGGAATTAAGCCAGAACAGAGAGTCCAAGCAAAGCAGAGTGAAGGGGAGCAGCCAGTGATTATCCAAGGAGACCAGAGCTAGGTAACTAAGATTCAATGTCAAGAAGGACAGCGGAGGCCTGTTATTCAAAGACTCCATCTCATATCCATCAGTTCTCAGAAACTGAGCAAGAACTGGGCTTTATTTGCTAGGAGTTGCTCCATGGAGAGATGGAGGCCGCAGCTGGATTTGATTTGCAACCTCAGTGACTTCAGAGAAGGGTCTTGCCACAAAGACCTCCAAAATCCATCAGAGCCCTGGGAAAACAATGGCTGATTATTTGTGGCTGAACTGATGTTTACATTGTCTCCTGCTAGATCCCTGGGATTGGCCTATAGTAAAAAAGGAAAGTATAAAGTTTTCCTACAGGGTTATTTGTACAATGAAAATAGGTTAGTACCAGATTTTCATTTTTTTAAACTGGAGAAGAAAAGAAGAACAATTCAAAACTTGAGTTGTAATGGAAGCGGAGATTGTTGTGGGCCACGAGGGTGAAGGCAATGACATTGGCCTTGAAGCTCAGCTGAAACTGAGAATATAATAACAGCTGTTTTCCAATCTGTGATAAGCAATACACAGGAACATGTATTTTCCACTGTAGCTGGTCCAGGCACTGAAATTCAGCTCCCTGTTATGTCTAATGTGAAAGAAATAATCAGAAGAATTTGAACAGAAGAACAAGCTAGTTCCCTTATCCCGAGTCACTCCAATGACATTCTGCTTCTGGAGTTCTCCCCTTTTCTATTTTTTAAAAATAGGTTTTTATTAGAATAGTTTGCTTTTATATCACTCAGATTTTCCTCATGTCCCTCACCCTCCCAGTGAGTAATCTCTTCTATAAAATAATTTTTTGGGGGTCTTTTTGAAGGGGGGAAGGCAGGGCAATTGGGGCTAAGTGACTTGCCCAAGGTCACACAGCTAGTAAGTGTTAAGTGTCTGAGGTTGGATTTGAACTCAGGTCCTCCTGACTCCAAGGGCCAGTGCTCTATTCACTGCACCACCTTGCTGCCCCTATAAAAATTTTTTTTAAAAAAAGGAAAAGAGGAAGAAAAAAATTCACAGCAAAATTAATCAATATGTAAAAAATTGGACATGATATGTTATATTCCCCACCCATGAACCCTTACCTTTGCAAAGGAATTGGGGGAGGTGTCTTCTCATACCTAGTCTTCAGAACTAAGTTTGCTTTTTGTAATTTTTAGTCACAATTATTTTGGATTGTTTTGTGGTTGTTCTTTCAAGTTACATTGTTGTAGTCATGGCTGTGGGTTTCTTGGTTCTGCTTACTTCATTTTGCATCAGTTCACGTAAGTCTTTCCTTGCCTTTCTGTATCCATCATATTTGTTATTTCTTTTAACATAGAATAGGGGTGGAGAACCTGCAGCTTCTAGGCTGAACAAGGTCTTCTAGGTCCTTGGGTATGGCTTTTTGACTGAGTCCATGTTTTACAGAACAAATCCTCTTATTAAGGGGATTTGTTCTGTGAAGTTTAGATTCAGTCAAGGGGATACGCTTGAGGACCTAGGTGTCACATGTGCCTTTGAGGGTACAGGTTCCCCACCCTTGGCATAGAATATTTCATTACATTCACGAATCACATTTTGTTTAGCAATAATTCTTCAACTGATATACATCAGCTTTGTTTCTTCTTCTTTACTACCACCAAAAGTGTTGTTGCAAATGCTATAGATGATTTGTTATAAATGTTTTGGTATGTGTGGAGCTTTTCCTTTTTCCAATGACCTCTTGAGTCATATGCCTAGCATTAAAATCTCTAGGTCAAGGTTCATGTACATTTTAGTTACTTGTATTAATTCATAGCTTCACCAACAATGCATTGATGTGCTAGTCTTTTAACCAGCAATCTTTAATTTTTAATTGGAAACATTTAATTAATTTAATTTAGTCTTTAATTTAATAACCTCTTTGACATTAAATATTATTCCCATGTTTTGTCATCTTTGTTAATTTGCTAGATATAAGGTAAAAGTTTTGATGGATACTTTTTTAATTATCAGTAATTTCTAGCATTCTTTCGTATGGTTGTTAATAATCAACTTTTCTTTTGAAAATGATTTGTTTATATCCTTTGATCATTTGTCTCTTGGGGAAACTAATGCCCTTTCTGTGTATAGTTTCCTGGGTCCTCAGGATCTCCGCAGAAGCAACAAAATAAGTAAGATTTTTTGAGCCACATATGCATTGAGAAAAGCAACACAGAGTAGCAACCCCTCTCATCTTGAAAGAAATATCCAGACTGTACAGAAAACCTGGATGAGGTTGTGTTTGATTTGGGACCATTGGTATACCATTTGGGGGCAGCTACCTTTCTGTCCTGTCACTGTTTGAGATGGAAAATAAGAGTTCACATTCATGAAGCACTTCATACCTTGCAAAGTTACTGATTGGAAAAAAAAAAAAAGACCCAGCAACACACTCACTGAGAAAACAAACCAAAAAGCAAAAATGCTTTTTCAGGGGCTATAACCACTCTATCATATATGAAATGCTGTAATTTTATGAATACTTTGTATTAGAAATATGAATTTTAGGCAATTGTGTCATTAGGCAAATGGGTTCCCAGCAAGTAGTTTGAATTGCAGGTAGAAAAGTGACCCGACCTATGGGCATTGGAGGGACTTGGGGACAGGGATACAGACAAGTCATTACAATATGTTCCTGAGGGAATATTAGATACTTTATTTACACAAAAAGTGTTATATAGGTAAGACTCCTTTTCAGGACAGAATTTTTTTTTTTTTTGTTATTTTGTTTTTAGCATACTGAGTATCTGATAAATGATTCTATTAAACAATCCTATAATTGTTTTTAATGAGGACTACATATAGCGTTTCTATTATTAATATAAAGCTTTTTGAAAGAAAATAGTGTTATTCCTTAGAGAATTTCTCTGAAGTCTATGACTCTGCCCGGGGGTCATAAACTGCCAGTGTGTGTCATCTAGTGGCCAAACTTCATAATTGCATCTGTACAGTTAACAGGAGACATCCTCTGTCTTGCTACCCATCACTGAAGTGGGATGCCTCTGATGCCCCCTTGGGCTGTGGAGATCATCCCAGGTTCCTGTAAGCTGTGTTGGTGAATTGCAGGGTCTTATAGATCCTATTAAACTGGAAAGACTTCAAGTGAAATTTTAGTGATAAACAGAAGTGGGCATAGCTAAATTTACGAAGATGACTGACAAGTGGTTTTAGCCAAATTTCATCTATCAAAGTATGGAGAAGTTGAAATTTAGGTGTAATTTCCCTACTACTTATTTCCAGCTAGATGACCAGTAGGCTTCTTAAACTCAACATGTCCAAAATAGAACTCCTTATCTTTCCCCCCAAATCTGTACCTCTTCTAATATTTGTTAAAGGCCTCATCCTTCAAATCCATTAGGTTTGCAAACTTGGGGTCATCCTAGACTTTTTCCTCTGCTTTCACCTTTACATTCAATCTGTTGCCCTTTCTTCTTTCTTTTGCTTCTGTGACATTATCTGCATCCATCCCCTGCCCTTTACTCATGCTGCTACCACCGTAGTTCAGGCCCAACTCGTTGCTCACCTGGACTCTTGTGATCATCTCCCTGCTTGGTCTTTCCACTCTACATGCCATTTTCCACAGGTCTGCCAAAGTGATATTCCTACAGTGCAGCTCTGACCATGTTACATCCCTCCTCAAAAAACTCCTACGGTTCCCTCTTGTCTCAAGGTTAAAATGCAAATTATTCTTTTTAGTTTTGAAAGCCCCATTCTACCTCATGTTTCTAGGCTTATTCCACATCATCCTTCTTTATAAGCACTCTGTGTTCTAATCACACTGAAATGTCTGCTGTTTCCTATAGGTGATGTTCCATCTCCCATCTCCATGCCTTTGTATGTAGAGTCCAAGCCTGGAATGTGGGCTTTGTTTCCACCTTTAGCTGATGGAACATTTAGCTTCCTTCAAGATTCAGCTAAAGAAATAACTCCTACACTGGGTTTATCCCTCCAGGTGCTAGTGCCCTCCTCCCCAGAGAGTACTTTCTCTTTGCTGTGGCATCCCTTCTGGGGGATGTCATCCCAGAATTTACGTGTTAGATCCTCAAGAGGCTGGTTTCTCCTATTAGTCTATACAAATGTGTGGCAGGGGAAAAATACAGAAGCAATCTATACCTGGAGGGCAAATTAATTCTTCTTTCTCCCACCAGTAGAACTGAGACTGCTCCTGAGACCCTGGGATCTCATAAGTGAGCTTTCATTTTTATCTTTATTTATTTAATTATTAATTTTTTTTTTCTTTTTGGAGGGGGGAAGGCAGGGCAAATGGGGTTGTGACTTGCCCAAGGTCACATGGCTAGTAAGTGTCAAGTGACTGAGGCCATATTTGAATTCAGTCCTCCAGACTCCAGGGTCAGTGTGCCATTCACTGTGTCACCTATCCACCCCAATCTATCCTTCTTAGAATCAGATTACCATGATACCTCTTGGCCAATTCCAAACCATACCTCCTGAACTTTGAACCTCTTCCTCTTCTCATCATCAGAACCTAGATTCTGATCCCAGCACTCAGCACTGTGAGCATTCATCACACCTCTTTCCAGGTCATTTCCCTTCCTTCCTTCCTTCCTTCTTTCCTTCCTTCCTTCCTTCCTTCCTTCCTTCCTTCCTTCCTTCCTTC
>NW_027187263.1:2248695-2248835 GCF_028583685.1 Petaurus breviceps papuanus | reverse complement strand
TTCCTTCCTTCCTTCCTTCCTTCCTTCCTTCCTTCCTTCCTTCCTTCCTTCCTTCCTTCCTTCCTTCCTTCCTTCCTTCCTTCCTTCCTTCCTTCCTTCCTTCCTTCCTTCCTTCCTCCCTTCCTTCCTTCCTCCCTCCC
>NW_027187263.1:2242551-2248595 GCF_028583685.1 Petaurus breviceps papuanus | reverse complement strand
TCCTTCCTTCCTTCCTTCCTTCCTTCCTTCCTTCCTTCCTTCCTTCCCTCCTTCCTTCCTTCCTTCCTTCCTTCCTTCCTTCCTTCCTTCCTTCCTTCCTTCCTTCCTTCCTTCCCTGACTGCCTCTGTTGGTCCTCATGTGCACATGAATATTAGAGGCAAAAGATACACAAAGGTTTCCTAACTCCATGTTCCTATCACGGTCTTGGGTTCTAATTCTAGTCCTGCAACTATTCCTTTTGTAAATTGCTTAACATTTTGGGGCTTAATTTCCTCATCTGAAAGATGAACAACAGATTGGATCAGATGACAGCTAAGGGCAATTAAACTTACGATCCTGTGACCTACCTCCCCCAACAGAACTGTTGTGAGAAAAGTGTTTTACAAACTGAAACATGTCAGACATGAGCAATACCAGCTGGAGGGTTCCTCACACAGCTTGCAGGGAGAGGATACTGTCTTCCAACTGTACCTGCCACCTCCCACCCATATCCTGCCACTACATGGGTGAATTTCATTGACTTAGGTTGACGCCATTTAACAAATCTGATACCATTAAAATGGCAATGGTTGAGGAATCAGGGGCCCTGGATTCCAGTCTAAGTATTGCCATTAATTAACTGTGAAACCTTGAGCTCTGACCCACACTTTGCATTATGTGAAACGAGAGTATTGGACTAATGAATCTCAAAGCTTCTTCCAGCTATGAAATTCTGCAACTCTATGACTAAAGCCCTTGAGGAAAATAAATAGATGTCTGATGTAAGGGGGTGGTGATTTTCCCCTCTAGAAACACTTTTGTCATTTTGGAGATTAAGATTTGATGTTACTTTGTGGCAGAGATGCATCATAAGCCATCAATTCCAATACTCAGGAAACTAGTATTACAACAGAGCCACTTAGCACATTATTATCTGACCCAGAGAATCTGCAAAACATGACCTCTATCAAGTCATCTTGTAAGAGCACTTTATACTCCCATCTGCTGTATCGCCATCTGCCTTCTTGTACAAATTATGAGGATTGTGTAGTTATTTATGTTATCATTTGTTGCAAATCAATTGCAAGACAAAACCCACTTCATTAAAGCAATAAATAATAGGAGTAAAAAGTCATCATGAGATCTGAGAGGAATTTTCTTTATAATTCTCCCTTCTAAATATAGACCTTTAAGGATTATGAATCAGCTGGTTACTTGAGGTGGCAACATTTTGTTTGGATTCTATTAAGGTAATATAAAAAAGAAAATTATACAAAGAATACAATATTGGTGTGTTATACCTACTCCAGTGTGAATATACTTCTTGGGTGCTCAGTAAATGAAGAATCAATGCAATAGCAAAATGATATAATAATGATGTCATAGGTGTTCATATATTAAAACAAAATGCACAAAAATCACAATCACACATAAATCTAGGTCACATAGTCCAAGTAATATACTGAATATCCCCGGGACAGAGTAGACACACACTTACAAGATCTTACCAAGGAGGCACATTAGCGCATCAAACCCATGTTCTCAGAGGTACTTACAACTTTGGAACTGTAAACTTTGGGATCTTTTTTTCTGTATCACGAACTGTTTCTTGGTAATTAACAATAGTGATAAATGAAGATTTATATAGTACTTTAAGATATGCAAAGAATCTTACAAGTATTGTCTCATTTTATCCTCATAACAACTTGGGGAGAAGGGTACTATTATTATCTTCATTTTACAAATGAGGAAACTGAGGCAGACAGATATTAAATCACTTGCCCAGGATCACACAGCTAATAGGTGTCTGAAAATTTCCTCAGACTTTCCTGTCTCCTGTGCTGACTAGGTGCTTCCATTTCCAAACTAGATAATGTACTGAATGACTTCTCTGATTCTCTGGTTCCATTCTGATCCTCTTCTCAACCAAACTTACTTCTCAAAAGCAACCAAAAAAAATCAATCTTTTCTAGTATCAAACTTGGCTGATGCAGTTCTGTAATCTGTCCCTTTACCTTTCTTGTTCTTCTTTCATTTTCAGGGTTCAAATTCTAATCAGATAAAATTCATTTGTTCCATAATCATGTTAAAAGTCCCTATTTCCCTCATACATAACAGCTTTTCATTCAAAACTCATCCAGTCTCTTAAAACTTGAAATCAGAGAACTGCTCCAGAGCTTAGATAATCTCTCCTTAGAACCCTGAGCAAAACTCGTCAACAGCACACCTTAATGGCACAGTATATCACATTTAGGTAAATCTTTTTTTTTTTTTTTGCTTTTTGGAGGGCAATTGGAGTTAAGTGACTTGCCCAAGGTCACATGGCTAGTTTTCATGTTAAGTGTCTGAGGCTGCATTTGAACTCATGTCCTGACTCCAGGGCCAGTGCTCTCTATTCACTTCACCACCTAGCTGCCCTGAGGTAAGTCTTCAGTAGGTCTTGAAGGTACTTTGATTCTCAAAGATTTTGGTCACTATGTAGAATTTTGAATGGGATTTTTCCAATGAAATAATTTTCACATGAATTTGTAATGGAGCTAGCAATTCTACTTTCTCACAACACTAGTTTAAGTGTTTTAAAACTCCTTTAAAAATGTTGAACACTAATTATATTTTACCCTAAGGAGGAAAGTTGTATAAAATATGTCTTTCAGCATTTCTTATGTTTTCCTGACTGAACCAATAATATATCTTGAATATAAAGTAAAAAAAAAAGACAGAAGTTAATTATTGTGAAACACTTTGATGCCTTTCCCCTAAAAGTAGATTTTTATTATTATTTAATGTTATTAAAAATTGAACCAAGTAGTTGCCCAGTAGAAGGTCTAATAGGGGTGGGGAACTTATGACCTTGAGGTTACATGTGGCACAGAAGTACTCAAATGTGGCCCTTTGATTGAATCCAAAATCCCCTCAATAAAAGGATTTATTCTGTGAAGTTTGGATTCAATCAAAGGGCCACACTTGAGGACCTAGAGCGCCACATGTGGCCTCAAGGCTGTAGGTTCACCTGGCTAGGGAATCAGATGTGCATCTAAAATTGGGATCTCAGAGAACATCTAGGCCAGCCCTTTCCTTTTATAGATGAGAAAACTGAACCTCAGAGAGGATAAATGACTTTATCTGAGTCACACAAGCAATACGTAACAGAATTAGGTTTCAAATCAAGGCCTTTTGACTCTAAGTCCAATGTTCTTTCCATTATACTCAGTGATGCTATTTTACTTCCAAAGAGGAGACTACAAAATCTTCTACAGCTTGATTTGTAGGACTTGAGTGGAAGGTCTAAGTAATAATGACTAATTTTTACAGGCCTTTGCTTCATTCTATGATACTTTCATATCTGTCATCTTTCTACAGCCTCACAATAATACTGGGTGGTATTCAACAATTCAATCCAGCAAACATTTCTTAAATGCTCCTTTTTGGGGACACAGTGTTAACTTCTGGGAATACAAAAACAAAAATAAACAATCCTTGATCTAAAGGATCTTATATTCTATACACATAAAAGTGAATTAAATAACACACATGCATATATATTGGACTGGATCAGTGATTTAGTTGATGTATTGCAAGCAAAACCCAAAAATACATAAAAGTTAATACAATGTAATTTCAGAGGTGGAACTGGCAATTTAGGGAATTAGGATAGATCTCTCATGGTGTCAGGATGTGGTTGGTGGAACCGAAGCAGAACTTTGAAGGAAGCTAGGAATTCTAAGATGTGAAGGTGAATAGAGCGTTCATTCCAGGTACTGAAGATAACCAAGGTAAAGGCATGGACACAGGAAATGGAATGAAAGAACAAAAGGACCAGTTTGACTAGCATATAGAGCGTGTGACAGGAGTAATTCATAGTCAGCTGGGAAGGTAGGTTGGATTTGATTGAAAAAAGTCTTAAGTGACCAAAAGAGAAATTTGTATTTTAGTCTAAAGACATTAAGTGTCTACTGGAGCTTTGTGAACAGTGGGGTGACATGTCCTGACTTGTGATTTAGGAACATCAGTTTGTCAGGTATGCAGAAGATAGATCGGAGAGGACAGGTTGGAGCCAGAAAGAACAATTAGGCTATTGCAATACTCCAGGTGCGTGGTTATGAGGACCTGGATTAGAGTGGTGATTATGTGAGTGGGTGACTGCCAAAGGTTTTGTGGAAATAGACTAGACAAGACTTGGCAACTGACTGAATATTGGGGGTAGAGTTAGAATCTGTGAAGAGTCAAAGATAATCCTGAACTAGGTTCCTGGAGGAAAAGTAAAAAATGAAATGTTTCCACCCTCAAGGAGATTATATTCTATCAGAAGAAAAAGTAGATACAAATAAGTAAAATACAAAGTAATGTAAAGTAATTCCAAGATAGAGAGAATGCCAGCGACTAGGGAGATGAGGAGAAATCTCTTGTGGAAGGTGGCACTTGAACCATACTATGATTTGGAGGTGAAAAGGGCATGAATTATAAGTAGTCTCTACATTTTGCTAATGAGGAAACTGAGTCTCAGAGAAGCTGTTAATGTTCCTTGTCTTGTAATAGTCCAATGTAGCTTACTTTTGGTATGATATGGGGTAGAAAGCTTGAATTCCCAGAGGACAGAAAGATAGTAAATCAATAGGGATGGGAGTTGGAGATGGGGAATTATTCCCAAATTCTATTTCACAATTTTGTCCAGCACCAGTCCTACTTGGCAGAGAGGCAAGAACAATTCTCCTTCCTCCTCTCACCTCAGTTTCCTATTCTGCCTCACTTCATCTCTTCTGGAAAAGTATAAAAATGTTGGTTAACTTACAGATTGTCATTATTATAATTATAACAATAATTAATGATAATAAAATAATAGCTAGCATTCATATAGCACCTTGAGATTTACAAATCTTTAAAAAATATTATCTTATTTTATCCTCACAACAAACCTGGGAGGTAGGTACTATTATCTGTATTTTATAGATGAGAAAACTAAGGCAGATAGTGATTAAGTGACTTACTCAGATTCACAATGCTAGTAAGCTAGTTAGTGTTTGAGGCTGGATTTGAACTCTAGTTGTCCTAACTCTGGGTTCTGCATTCTATCCATTGTGGCAAATAGCTGAAGGTAACACCTTTTTTTCTCTGGGGCAGTCTGATTCTGAATGTGTGTAGGAGTTTTGAAAGGGAGGAAGTATTTTAACATTGTACTTTGTAGTTAAAAACTTACCTACTTATTTTTGGAAAGTGAATGTTAGATCTGCTCAGAAATAATCTGGTTTTCTTTTTCATCAGACCAATATTTTATATGGGAATATTTTACACAAGAGAAAAAAGAACACTAGTAACATTTGTCCTCTTCTGGAAGAGATTGCTTCCAGGAGTTCTGAAGTGTTCATTCTCCATAGAATCACAAAATGAAAGGGCGCATTAGGGTCAACCGATCCTGCCCCAGGCTTACGTAACTCACCCAAACTCACTTAAGCTTTCCTTTAGTAAATTGGGGCATAAATCTCATTGTGGGTGATGAGATAGCTAGAGGAAGGACATGGTTGATCTTAAAATATAGTTAAAAACCTCCCAACAATTTTAAATAGAATAGTTCAAGCACAATATTGGCTTTGGAACACTACAATTAAGGATAGTGTTAGTGTATTTAACTAAAATGTAATTTGTAATAAATATATACCTATACAAGTATATAGGAACTTGTTATAAATAACATATATACAAGTATATAGGCAGCTAGGTGGTATAGTGGGTAGATTCTTGGACCCAGAATCAAGAAAGCCTGAGTTGAAATTTGGCTTCAGTCACCGACTAGTTGTATGACCTTGGGCAAGTCACTAACCTCTTTATGCCTCAGTTTCCTTATATGTAAAATGGGGATTAAGGAAGCACCTGCTTTCCAGGATTGCTGTGAGGATCAAATTGTAGAGCACCTTGCAAACCTTAGATCTTTGTATAAATACAAGCTATTAGTAAGTCAGGCAATAAACATTTGTTAACTGCCTACTATGTGCCAGACACTGTGCTAAGGGCTGTTCCCAGCCTGTGATAGTAATGGCAATTAAAGATTCCCCTGTATTGGGCTTGGTTT
>NW_027187263.1:2201279-2227551 GCF_028583685.1 Petaurus breviceps papuanus | reverse complement strand
TGTCAAGATGAAGAAAAGACCTCCATTTGGGTATTAAGTGCTGTGTTTAAACTTGATGTAACTCTGGGGTAGATTCAATTGTGATCCAGGGGTGGGGAACTTTTGACCTTATTGTGCTCTGTGATTGACAAATGAAGGTACTTTACTTATGTTTGGAAACTAATCTCCATTTGAGAAGAGGGGTTTTGTAGTGGACCAAATGAAGGTATAGCCTAGGGATGGAGAAGTATTTAGAACAGAGACTTTGTAATTGATTGAATGATTGGAAGGTCCTAGGGTGGGGTAGTACTTGGAGATTATTTAATCACGATTAGTAAATGCTGTATTTGGAATGATGTCATGTTTTGATCTTCTCTGTTCTTGGTTTGTCACTGAATAAAATGGAGAGCACCTATGCTGGTATTCTGAACCTTGGGAAGTTGCCTTTCTTTTGGCATTACATTACAACCTCAGACACTTAACACTAGCTGTGTGACCTTGGACAAGTCAACCCCAATTGCTGTACCTTCCCATCTCCAAAAAAGATAAAAAACAAAGAAAAAAAATAATGGGAGTAAGGTACTGTTAATTGAATGTGGTTTGATGACCCTGTCCTTTATGGTGTTTTAATTTACTATGCATCCAAAATACTTTTTTTTTCCTGTTGTAAACTATATTCCAGGAAACATCTACTTTAGGAAAGGAGACTAAGCAACCAAAATAAAAGAAAATGGATGGAGTAGATTGGCTGTTGCTGGTCTATAGAAATTATTCCATTGTTTCTTGAGATAAAGGAATGTCTGTTATCCCAGCTGTGTCAAAGAACTAGAAGCTGGTAGACATCCACTTGGGGGGGAGGGAGGAAATGAAACACATTTGAGTAGAGTTAAGGAAAGGATCCTGGGATTCTTGAAAGAAACAGGTGTAGAATATTAGACTCAGAAGAGGATCATGGAAGGCTAGCCTTGTTGTACCAGACTATGTAGTTTACAGAGAAAAGGGCCTATCTAATATATCTCACATTTAATAGTGCTTTAGAGTTTGTAAAGTACTTTGCTCACTGCAATCCTGTGAGGTAGGTGGTCCCCAGTTTTATAAATAAAGAAAGTGATGCCAGTGAGGTCAAATTACATAATCACGCATCTAGGTAATAAACTTCTACCCAAATTTTCTAATTTCAAATTTAGGGTACTTTTTGCTGGGGGGGAGGTGGCATCCCCAGCTCCCTCATCTAAGGCTACCCTTGGTTAAATGTAACCTGTAGGTCTTTCTCCATTTAAAACCATACCTGAAAAACTCTTACTAGCGAACTTCCTTTTTTTAGTCTGAGAACAATTTATTCAAAACAAAGAAATCTATTTAAATAGCATGGTGTAATGGGAATGCAAATTTGGAAGATCTTCCCTGCCCCTAGGCTAAAGTGCACCAGAAGCCTGGGGAGGGAGGCTTGTTTTTCAGTAGATACTTTTTGATTGGCCAGTGGGTCAATAAGGTTGTTACATTCTCTGAGCCAGGAGAAGGCTATATAAGCCCTGATGTGTAGCTTTGTTTTGGGACTCACTTTGAGAAGTGTTCTATGATTTGATCTGAATTCTGGGAAGCCGTTGTTGAGAGTCCCCCGGCTTTGAAAAACCCAGATGTGGAAACCCAGATGTTGACTGGGTATGGATGTAATGGTTGGACAGTTTGGAAATCTGTCTACTTGATCTGTTTCTGTCTTGATAATTCTGCCTGTATGCTTTGAAGTTCGGGGTGTTGACCTTTTTCTCCTGAACAAGGTAAACGATATATGTCTGACTGATTAAAGTAAGCTTGTTAACCCATTTTGAGTTGCTTTCCTTTAACAAAGCAGATCCAAGAACCTGTGGTAGCTGCAAACCCTGAGGACGCCGGGGTGCTTACACATGGTAAGAAAAGTGACAACAGAATATTTGCCTCCAAAAACAGTGGCACACCCTCTTACAATTACACACATTATCAGTGTGAAGAAAGGATATATGTATGGTACATATGTGGATGGGCACACATCTAGAAAATACATGTGGCCAGCACACAAGCATGGAGGGGCACATCATGACATCATTGCTTCCCCCTTGCCCACTGTGGTACATTTAAAATAATATCTTTTATACTGCTTTTCCTGAATAATTTGTCCTTGGCAACATGTTGTAGCTAGCTCTTTTTATATACCATGACTCTCCATTACCTTTCAATGATATACAGTTTCAATTCTTAGGAAACTATATAGTTCATAGGAAGCTATACATGGCTTGTAGCTTTACAGCCTCAGAATAATATTGGTATGAAAAAATATGGGGCTTCACTTCAGGAAGAAGTCTGTGGTCATTAAAGAAATTGTACATTATCCCAAAGGCAATCCAGCCTGCTTTCCTTTTCCTGTTCAATACTTGGCATAGTTCTCAGTCCATTTTCAGAATCTTTAATTTTTCTTGTATAATTCCAAATTGCTTTTCAAAATGTCTGAATCACTTCATAATTATACCATTAGTGGGTTGGTATGCATATTTTCCCTCAGTTCTTCCAAAATCTAATGATTTTTTTCATCGTTTACCATCTTTAGCAAATTGATGGCAATAAGGTAACCTCTCAGCTATTTAATTTTTATTTATTTTTAATAGTAATTTTTAATACTTCTAGAAGCTATATTACTACTATGATTCTCTTAAATATATTTTTATTATCTCTATAATTTAATCTTTGATATTCTAGTTATTTAGGATATCACTTTTTTAGTCTTCATTAATGAAGTCTGACTCTTTTGCTCATGTCTCCTTTATTAAATACTATTTTTATGTTATGGTATCTAACAGATGTGTTTAAGGTTTCTGCCTTTCTGTATTTATGAATTTCTTAAGATCCAGAGTATTATCAATTTCTGTAAAACTCAAGCCTGAGTCTGAAAAATTAATATGTCTTAGATTCCATTCATATGCTCCAGAGGTCTTATAAATCCACTTTCCCAAACATTCTGTGCATTTTAAATTTCCTTCTTGTTTCTCATTCTGTTTGATTTGTCATGTTCTAAAAGAGGAATGCTAAAGTCTCCTAGAATTAATGCCTTACTGTCTAGTATGTTTTGCATTTCTGCTTACTTTTCTCTTTAAATACTCAGTTGTATGCAGTTTGTTGCATGTGTGTGTGCACACACACTCACACATACACACTACACACATATTACATATAGGATTATAATACAATATATATTATATAATGCTGATATTATTTCATTGTCTATGATGCACATTGCATATTTCAAAAAAAATCTCAACTAAGGCAAAATAAATTTTATGCCAGTAAAGGACTTTAAAAATCTATACATGTTTTTCTTATAGGCAACATATTATTGAAGTTTGTTTTCTAATCCATATCACAGCTCTCCTTCTTTTTATATGTTATATGAATACATTAACATTCAAAGTTACTAATTGTTAAGTTTCTTTTTCCCTCTCTCACATTATATTTTATCATTTGTTTTTTATCAGAACAAAGTATAGACAATTTATTTTATTTGAAACAATATAATCCTAGATTCTGAACACCCATATAAACATCCACCTCAATTTCTACCCAACCCAAACTTAGACCTCAGGATTTTATTTTATTAATACTGCTTTTGAAAACATTACTGCCTGCCCTCAGAAAATTATATTGTTAGTACTCATTATCTTTACCTCAACCACTTACCTTTTCCTTAATTTATCTTTCACCTATGATGCTCAATTTCTATATAGTTATTAATTTGTACCCTACCCCATTTTCCTTTCTTCAGGTGGTCTAGTTTTTCTGATCCTTTTGTGGGATTTTCCTTTAAATTATTAGTCTTTGTTTTATCATCCTCAGAAATGTAGACATCAAAGAGGTTTTTCTCCATCAATCTAATTCAAGAATTTATTAAGCACTGAATTAGTAACACTCTCTTGTCCACTTTCCAAAACATCTGGCAGCAAATATTAACTAACTGTGTGATTTTATTGTAAGTCAGCATCCACACCAGAGAACTGAATGACAGTCTTCACACAAAACTTAAGCATCCTAGTGAGATTTATTGAAGGATACTTCTTTTCACAGATAATCAAGGCACTCCTATGGTCCAAAGATGAAAGACATTATTGTTTTGCTAGTCCACATCTCTTTTTGGGTTTGTAGAAGGGGTTTTTTGTAAACCAACTGGGTTTTGTAGTACTCTTGATTTCAGACATATTCATAGGGATGGCAACACTGAAGAGGACTACTCAGTTTGCTCTTTTGATACATAATGATCCCCATTGCTTATGAGTGCTGATGGTGCTTCCTCCATTTCATTGTTGGCAAGGATTATAGAGGAGTGATTGGCTAGATGGAGATTTTAGGTATATAATAGTTTTTATCTGGGCTTAAGTCAGTAATGATATACAAAAGCCAATTTTCTGTAATTTTTAGAAACAAAGTGTGATACATAATTCCTCCTTTTGGGCCAAAGAGGGCATTATATATGATGTCAAAATTTTTAGGGACAGGGAAAGATCTCAGTAGTTCAGGGATGTAAAAAAAATGGTGGCAAACAATAAACTTGATAGGTGTTCAGGGAAAAACCAAGCAATCAATATAAATTTGAGCGGCCTAATTTAGTCTTACAAAGATCTCTTGTCTTTAGTTGATTGACCATTGCTAAGGAAATAATCTTGACATTTATTTCCAGCTGCAAACCAGTCTTTGATCAAGGTGTTTATAGTTTGCCCTTGAGATTTTGCACCTTAGTACAAGTTTGGATTGGCAGGGCGAGGTTTGTTACAGATTGTATTTAGTAAAAGAAAACTGTCATCTAATGCATACACACACAGAAACTAAAATGATGGATATAGAACATGTTTAGCAATGCAAACCCATGTGTAAATGTGTGCATATGTGTACATTTTTAAAGGGAAATAATGTTTGCTCTTTCATAGTTATTACAAATGAAGTTTTGTATTTGTAATTACAAAAATTTGAAGTAACAAACATCCTTAAATACATTATAGGGAAAATATAGCAACCGCAATTCAGACAGTATGGAAAAATTGTGGTGGTAATAGACTAGCTGGTCCTAAGACAAGTACTTAATATAAGCAAGACATGGTTTTAGATTCTGGAGATACAAAGACAAAACAAAAAACAGTTTCTGACCTCAAGGAGTTTACTGCTACTAGATGAGGGGTAGGGGTTCCACATTTAAGCAGATATATGTATACCTGATTATTTAAAGAGGTAGAGTGCACTAATAACTAAGGGGGGGGGTCAGTTCTCCCTTATAACAAATAAATATTGAATCATGACTCGCTCATTTCTTGTTCCAAAGATTTCTTTACTTTGTTGAGCATCACCATGTTCCATGTGCCCCAAACCCACCCAATTCTGTTGTTATTATTGTTTCCTGAAGGAACAAATGGAATTTGATGATAGTATTAAAGAATAATCTTTACTCATGAAAAACTACACTCAATTTTATAGGGCAAGAAATTTTGGGTAAAAATGATTTTCTTTGTTTTTCAGTATATTGTATTCTAGTCTTTCCTTTGTTTTTAGTTGTCACCAAATAATCCTTTAAATTCAAATTTAGAATTTTTTTTTACATGTTCCTTATTCCTTGTAAGATCTTTTCTTTCATTTTGGAAGTTTGTGGATTACTTAGGGGTTTCTCTCTGACAGCATCCCATAGATTCTTTGATCTGCACTTTCTCCTTCATCTCCAATAAAGAAGGGTAATTTCATTGTATGATTTTATTTGGTGCCCCCATAAAAAAATACAAAGCCCTCAGTCTCATTTTACTTTTGCTATGAGGAAAGTAGGAAATGTTAAGAATTATGCAACTTTTAGATCATTTGTAAATATTAACTTAGCTGTTGGTTTTATAAATATGGGACCTTTGTCCAATGACCAATGAATGGACCTACTACTGAAAGAAGGGAATTGTATTAATCTTGACATTAGCAGTATATGAAAAGCCAGAAAATGAAAAGAATTCCCAATTAAATAAAATGGCTTATAGTTTCACAAAAATGAAATTTATTATATTTTGATATATAATAAACTACTCATAACCAATGTTTAATTATTCCCAAATCAATGGTTAGCATTGTTAGACTATTGACTTTTTGGAGCAAAGAATAAAATTAATACAAAACTAGAAGAATGAAAATGAAAAAGAAAATAACTTTCAATTCAAATGACTCCAATCTGATCTATTTACATTATTGACCCTACAAAATGGGAAATGGATACAGTGAATGAAATTAACCCAAATTATGTTTTTAATGCAGAAATTTAATCTATGCAAATATCAGAAGATGAAAAGAGTATAGAACCTACCTTAGCACATAGTGCTCTTTCAGCAATTGGGATACATGACCCTACGGCAGAATAGAAAAGGGAAAAACTAGTTCAGAATATAAACTCATTTGTAAAATATTACAATGGAGGATTGCAGAAGATTATTGGCTTCACTTTGTAAAACAAACAAAAAAGCTTTAGAGGGAGAAACAAGGCTAAAGAAAGCTTAGCAAGACACCCAACTAAGTAGTCATATAAATAGCATTTACGGGACAAATGAAAGAATGATAAAATGTTCATAAAATGCTTGATTATTGTTAGGTGACTATGAATGCTAAGTGCTGGGGATACAAATGTGAGTAAACAAGACAGTACATACATATGTATATATATTCCACACATCTATAATCCATATACATGCCCATGTATATATACATAAGTATACATACATATGTGTATATATATACACATATATATATATATATATATATATATATATATATACACATATACACATTTGTGTGTATTCTTCTTTTCACATTTAAGGACAATGGAGTCACCACATTTGGACTTTAACAACACAGTCCTGGATGTGTTTCTTGAAGAGCTAGGGATGGCATTAAAGAAAAATGAGATAAGAAAAGCAACTAGACTAGAAGATGTCCATGCCAGAAGTGACTTAGATTTTAGGACACCAAAGCATATATTCTTAAGATATGTGAAAAAGGAGATGATACCAAAGGCATGGTAAGAAATAATTGGCCTTTAATGGACTCTTTTTAGAACAAAAAAGAAAAAAAGACTGCTGAGAAAATAAAGCACTGATCCATATTCCTAGTTTTCCATCTATAAACTTTTTTATTAGAATAATTTACATATGCAAAGAGAACATTTTTAATGAGGGCATTTGTTATAGGAATGTAAATTTTTAAGATCTTCCCTGCCCCTAGGCTTAAGTGCACTTGGAGCCTGTGGTGGGAGGCTTGTCTCTCAGGAGATACTTTGTGATTGGGCAGTGGGTCAAGAAGGTTGTTACATGCTCTGAGCCAGGAGAAGGCTATATAAGCCCTGATGTGAGGCTTTGCTTTGGGGATCACTTTGAGAAGTGTCTGTGATTTGATCTGGATTCTGGGAAGCCGTTGTTGAGAGCCCCCCGGCTTTGAAAACTCAGATGTTGATGCATCCCTCTCTGGTAACTGTGATTTGGTATGGATGTAATGGTTGGACAGTTTGGAAGCCTGTCTACTTGATATGTTTTTCTGTTTTCTTGTAACTTCTAATTTGTAACTTCTGTCTGTATACTCTGAAGTTCAGGGTGCTGACCTTTTTCCCCTGAACTAGGTAAACGATATATGTTTGATTGATTAAAGTAAGCTTGTTAACCCATTTTGAGTTGCTTTCCTTTAGCAAAGCAGATCTAAGAACCTGTGTTGGCAGCCATCCTGGGGACACTGGGGTGCTTGCTGCTATAGCATTATATATAAATTGTTGGTCTTTTGCAAGTGATATTTCAAAGTCTTTCTAATGATGCAAGTGAATGATGGTATAAAGATTCAAAATCTGGCTTGGATTACTCTTTGTTGACTATTAAAAAATGTTTGATTTGGTAGAGGAAAGTATTGCCTTAAAGTTCAACAGGTGTCTCTCATGTATATATCAGTGTTATATATGAGACTTGGAAATGTACAATAACATATAATTATGCTAAATGATCACCTCATCAAAACAGGGAAACATATACTAACAAAAATGTTTGTTATTGTCATGGAGGACTTACACTGCAGAGTCCAAATCCTGTTGATAGTTAGGAGCTTCAGAGACTCCTATTTTAAGATGACATCTTGCTGATAGCATCAGTCCCAGATCATTTCAGAGCCTATGTCATTCAGGAGCTAGGTCCAGTAACTACGTGGGGAACATAATGTGGGGGAAAATTGTTTATTGTTTATACTATGATATGTTGTTGAAAGGATAACCCATAAAGCTTGTTCATCAGTACGTACATCTGAGACAGCTTGCACTTGGACAATGAGCTGGGTCTAGAACTAAGCAGGAGACAAAAAATGGGTTGAATTGCCTTTTATAAATATTCAGTGCTTTTAATGACTACAAGCTTTTCTCTGAAACAAAGGCTCATTTTTTTTAACACCAATATTCTTCTGGTGGTAATATATATACCTTTGAGTGATGTAATAATATTATCTCTGAAGAATGGAATTTTCAGGTCATCCAAAAGGCAATAGAAAGGCATATAGAGGGCATGGATTGACTGTATCACATGACAACAATAACAAAAATTATACAGGGGGAGTATGTGAAGGTTGTTATTAAAGTCTACTCCATGGTTCACGCCTGCTTTCTTGTCTCTCCTTCCCTTCCCCATCCCTTCACCCCACCTTCCTGCCTTGGAGATCTTAGATTACAGTTACCTGATTTTGATTCTAGGGCCTGAATCCAAAGGGCTTAGTTTCCCTTTATAGCCCTAAACCTATGCCAAAATAAAACTACTACAGGGAAATCTCTAAAACAAGCCATAGGTGTGGCTCATGTCTGGGATTTTCCAGGACTCTTCCTGCAAAAGCACTCAATGTATCCAATGAGTATCCAATATGGGATAACCTTTATATAGATTCTATATAAGACATAAAGATTCCTATCTATCTATCTATCTATCTATCTATCTATCTATCTATCTATCCACACACACACACACACACACACATGCACATGCACATATACAGTGCAGGACAAATAAAACACTCAAATCATCCAGTGCAAATCAATATAGTGCCCTAGATGGTAAAAACTCTTTGTGAGACTGCTGAACAGATATATCTCATTTATCTTGGTATTGTACTGTCTGAGTGATTGACAACAATCATCCAGGAGGTTTGGTCAGGTGCAGATCTCCTGCCCAGCCATGGTAAGACTTTAGTCCTTTTGCTGTAGGGTCCTCCTGTTGATGATATTTTTTCTACTCCAAAAATATGCTATTAAAAACTTTTTTTCCCTATAGGTAGCTGACACTTAACTTGAGTGCCCCTAAGGTAACTCCTGAGACTTGGAATGTACACTGGTCACTGACATCTCTTCATAAATGAAAACAGAAAGGCCAGAGAAGGTAGGCAAACTCAAGGTGTAAAAACTTCCATCTCAGGCTATCCTAGACAAGGATAGTCTATGCTCACCTTGTACTTCTCTGCCAAACAGTATTTTATGCTGTTAGTGAAGAGAAAGGAGAAGTCTCCCTTGCTCCCTCCCAACCCCATCATTGTACTCTGAACAGGAGGGCCAAGGAAAATAACATTCCACAGCTCACTCTTATGGGTCACAGGGAGAACAGCTTTTCCAACAAGAGTTTGTACCTCCTAATTCTCAATTACTAACAGTTTTTAGCACTGGAGATCAATCAGAAGAATTTGCTCTGCCTCTTTGCAAAGAATTAGAGTGCATATCTCTCAGGAAGCATTTAGAGCTCATGTCTAACTGCATGGGAGATGGCTCCTTCTTTTTTGCTTTATAATTTTATTGAGTCAATGCAGGGGGATGTGAATTGGCACTCATCAAATTGATTGGGGATTCTCTTAAGCTTTCTCCCATTACCAAAAGAAAAAAAAGTACAACCTGAAAAAAATGGAATCGTCATGAACTGAGAGCAAGGAAAAATAATGAGCATTCACAAGCTCTACTAATATCCATACGATGTCATGAGAATGCAAGGAAGATCCTGACTACAAAAGATGGATGAAGTTATGGATAAGAATTACACATGATGGGGAGAGGTTGTGACCTATATCACTAAAGGGAATGTCCACATCTATGAGATCATAAATCTTTTTGATAATTTAAGAGTTACTGTTTTGAAATGAAAGGGATCTGGACTCAGTCATAATCACTCATTTAACTATTATTTTACAAGACTTGGGTTTTTTTCTTTTTAAATTTTTTGGTCTTTATTAGACTGTTTGTTTACTTTTAGTTTACAAGATTAAGTTCCACAATTCCTTGAGTTTCAAATTTTCTCCCCCTCCTTCCCTTCCTTCCCCCCTTCCCATGGGCATACAACCAAGTATAGGATATGCAAATACTTTCACATTAGACATTAGTCAGGTTATAAAAGAAGGATTGTATCAGATGGAATGAACAATGGGAAAGGGGAAACAAAACCAAACAAGAAAAAGAAAGAGAGCAGGCAATTTGCTTCAATCTGGATTCAAACTCTGTTTTTTCTAGTTCTTCTGAATGTAGACATCTCTCTCCATCATGAGTCTTTTGGGGTTGACTTATAACCCTGCATTGCTGAGGAGAACCCAGTCTATCAAATGGTCATCATACATTGTGTCTTTAATTGTGTACAAATTCCTCCTGGTTCTGTTCTTCTCACTCAGCATCAGTTAGTATAAACCTCTCCAGGTAAATATGAAGTCCATATGCTCCTCGTTTCTTATAGCACAATAGTATTCCATTACATTCATATACCACAACTTGTTTAGCCATTCCCCAGCTGATGGGCATCCCCTTAGTTTCCAATTCTTTGCCACCACAAAAAGAGCTGCTATAAATATTTTTGTACATATGGGTCTTCCTCCTGCTTCTATGATCTCTTTGGGATACAACTCTAGAAGTGGTATTGCTGGGTCAAAGGGTATGACACTTGGGATTTTTCAACAAACATCTGCAGGAGGGGAAAATGTTTCCCTTCTCCAATAATTGTCTGCCATTCTTTCCCTCAAATTAGGCATTGTGCCATTACCAACTAAAGCATAGTAAAAGAGAATAAGATATCTCAATGTTCAAGGGTTTCCTTATGTCTGAGAGTTATACACTCATCATAGAACCTGTGGGAAATGCAATCTCAGAGGGCATGGCTGACAAGGTGTATAGCTCAAACTTCATACAAGCCCCAATTCAGGAGAAAATCCAGGAGGGAGGACCAAGGTATACTTCTCACTTTCCCACACCTTCAGAGTATACCTTGTAGAGCTCTGAGTTTGAAGGAAATAATTAAACTAAATGCAAATTTATTCATTATCATTCAGCTCTAACTCTATCATGGGAATGTTGAGGGCCAAGTTAAATTTTGGTTGATGTAGATTTTTGCAAAGTGATGTCACATTTAACATAAATCAATATAGCCCCCTTCCTCAACAGTCATGAATTTATTTCAGAAATAAGACTATGAACAAACTGTGACCAAATAATGGTTTATTGATGACAAATTAATATCAGAAAAAAACTAACTTGATGGCAGTTCTATATACTCATTGTAGGAAAAATGACTATCCAACGAATGTTCTTGCAATTATTTTTTTTTAACTTAGGATAAAGTAATCTGGAAGAAAAATAAAGTGTAAGAATAGTATCACCATCAAAAATATTTATTAATTAGTCAGTCTGTGCCTATATGTTATGTTGCTCAAAATGAATTAAACCACAATAAACCCTTCCTTCCAGAAATCTGTGGATAGACACAATCTGTCCTTAACCCAAAGGACAGGCCTGGACGTTGCCCCAGGAAATCTACTCTAGGATCATAGGATTTAGAGCTAGAAGGGACATTTGAGATCATCTAGTCCAATTTCCTTTATTTTTTAAAGAAAGAAATGGAAGCTAAGGGAGATTAAATGATTTTCCCATAGTTACAGAAAGAGTAAGGAACTGAGCTGTAATTTGAACATTGTTCCTCTAACTCCAAACCTAGCACACCATACTGCTTTCTGAACCCAGGTAACTTTGGGAGGGTTAAACAAAACCTGGAAAAATTGGTTGAAAGAATTTCTGGTATTGGCCCAGTATTGCTAGAAAAGGAGTGGTGGTTTATAGCACATGGGTGAGATCATTGACAAAAGAATTTAGTGATGATTCTGCCATTTTCAGGTGTGCTTTTTTTTTTCAGCTAAAAACAATTTTGGAAAATGAAATTAGCTCTGGAGTTACCAAGGGATATTCTAAACTGAATTAGTATCCTGGGACCTTCCCAAGGTTTGATCAAGAAATGAAATTGAGATGAACTCTCTTGGGATGTTTGAGATTTGAGCAAGACTGATTAAGGCAACTAGAAAATCCCCTAGCCTTTCTTGTCACTGACCTAAGCTTATCAGGACAATCTTGGAGACTACATAACTCTTCTGGTGCCTCAGGGTTAGTCAGTTAACAAATATTTCTTGAGCATCTACTCTGAGCAGATTACTCTGATAAATACTCCTGGTATGTCCTGGTGCTTTAGGATTATGTATTAGATTGATTCAGCGAGCTAGGGAGTGCAGTGGGTAGATCACTGGGCTCAGAATCAGGAAGATTCAACTTGATGAGTTCAAATTTGGCCTCAGACTAGCTGTGTGATCCTGAGTAACTCACTTAACCCTGTTTGCCTCAGTTCCTCATGTGTAAAGTAAGCTGGACAAAGAAATGGCAAACCTCTTCAGTATCTTTGTCAAAAAAACCCCAAATAGGGCCATGAAGAGTCAGGCACACTGAGCAACAAGAAATATATATATATATATATATGTATGTATATGTGAGTGTGTACACACACATACACACATTTGTATATGTATACATATCTATCTATCATTTATTCACTTCTTTTTTTTTTTCTTTGCTTTTTGGAGGGGGAAGGCAGGGTTATTGGGGTTAAGTGAACTTGCACAAGGTCATATGGCTAGTACGCAGTAAGTGTCTGAGTTCAAATTTGAACTCAGGTCCTTCTAATTCCAGGACCAGTACTCTATTCACTGTGCCCCCTAGCTGCCCCATATCTGTTCACTTCTTTATGGTCATAGGAGTATAAGTGTAGAGCTAGAAGTCCTAGGGAAGTTGTGAGTTATTCAATGTCACACAGGTAGAACAGGGCTTTGATCTAGTTCCCCTTAATAAGAATGACTTCCCTCTGTAATTATCTCCAAATTATCCTGTATATATTTTGTTTTCATGTTGTCTCTCCTAGTAGAGTATGAGATCCTTGAGGGTGATAACTATTTTTGCCTTATCAAAGTGCCTGAACAAAGTAACAGATCTGACTACAAATATAGGGTTACTTCTTGGTCCAGTCAAATGATCCTGCCATCCTTGCAATTCCTTCCAGATGATCCTCAGTCTTCCAATTCCGTGCATTTTCACTGGCTTTGCTTTATGCCTGAAATTCTTCCTCTTCTTGTCACTGCCTTCTGGCTTCCTTCAAATTCAACCTTCTGCATGAAGCCTTTCTAGTTCCCCTTAATGTGAGTGACTTCCCTCTGTGATTATCTCCAACTTATCCTGTATATATTTTGTTTTCATGTTGTCTCTCCTATTAGAGTATGAGATCCTTGAGGATGGTAACTATTTTTGCCTTATCAAAGTGCTTGAACAAAGTAATTGCCTAATAAATATTTTTGACTGACATAATGTTAATAGCTTGGATAGACTACAAAGCCTTGTCTATTCCAATTTGCTTTCATCTCTTCCAGCTAGGAGAACAAACTTCAAACCGTAAAGGTGAAAACAAGCTTCATTAATTAAAAACTAAGTCAGGAGAAATGATAGTAAGGGAAGATCTAGCCATTTAAAATTCATTTAAATCTTGTAACCCAGGTGAATTAACCCCAGAGAAATAAAAGGACATACAGAATACCTCCTAGTAGTTATCTGATTTATATGTATTGGAAATCATGTGCCACATTATGGAAGGAGAGAGAGGGATAAAATGCTTTTCAGGGCATTCCCCTCTAGAAGTACTGCCTTGGTATTTTAACACTTTGATGTCCTGGTGATTTCAATTGGTGTTGATGTACTTTTCACAGGTACAGAATTGAAAAATTTTTTTTTGAGGGGTGAAGAGAGGGCAACTGGGGTTAAGTGACTTGCCCAAGGTCACACAGCTAGTAAGTGTCAAGTGTCTGAGGTCAGATTTGAACTTGGATTCTTCTGACTACAAGGCTGGTGCTCTATTCACTGCACCATCTAGCTGCCTGGCAGAATTGCAAATCTTCAGATTGGAAAGGAATTTCAAAGGCACCTCCATAATGTCTCTAGCAAGTGGTCACCCTCTGTTACTTAAAGATCTCTAGTGAGGTAAAATCCACTACCTTCCATAGCTGTCCATTTCTTATTAGGATATCTCCAATTGTTAGGAAGTTTTTTTCTTATGTTGAGTCTAAATTTACCTGTTTGTGACCTATTTCTACTCTCCCTATGATTATAGCAGAACAAATTTAATACTTCCATCATAGCTTTTCAGATACTTAAGGACAACTGTTTTATCTTCCCTAAGTCTTCTCTTCTCCAGGAAAAAAAAAAAAAACCAAACCAAACATTCTCGTCTTTCAACTATGATTTATAGAGTATTGTTGTCAAGAGTTCACACTCTCCTTTTTTTTTTAATCATCCTGTACACACCTTCCACATCATTAATATACTTTCTAAAATGTGGCACCCAGAACTAAACTTGTGTTAATTTTGTCTTTTGCTCTAACTAGTTGGTGATCTGACTGACCTCTGACCTTAAAATCACTCATTTCCTCTTACTTAAGTTGTTTAGTAACAATCAATTTCATTTAAAAAAATGTTTTCAGTGTCTTTTGTGTCTAGAATCTTCCATCTATCTTCTTAAAGAGAGATTACATCATATATAGGCATGAGGATTCTGAATATCCAACAGAACTTTTGCAACTTTTTCTCTTTAGGTCCCAAATATTTTGTAATTTATTTTTTACCTTTCTTTCTAGTATTCACTTATGCATTGTTCTACTCCTTACAGCTCTACCTTTTAATTTCCTTGTCTTCCTTCAAGATTTAGTTCAAATCTTACCTCCTGCAAGAGACTTTTTCTAATCTCACTATCTGCTAGTAATTTTCCCTCCCATATTACCTTCCATCTACTGTGTATATATCTTGTATTATCCTACTTATTGTCTCTTTCATTGGTATAAAGAACTCTCAGATGAAGAAACCCCTCCTGTTAATGGAGGTCAACACCTTACATGCAATTTATATTTAAAAGACTTGCCTAGAGCACTGAGTTTCAATAACTTACCTAGTGACACCTACTTAGTATATTTAAGAGGTAGCACTTGAATTTGCTTATTTCTGGTTTACAAGGTTGGCTCTCTATTCACTGCCCAAGATGCCTATCTTGCACTGAAGTAATTTAGAATTAAGGTTTTTATTCATTTGGATTGGCATATCTTCTCCAATTATTTCATAGACTCTCTCTATTTCTTTATCTCCTGTAGTACATACTGGTTCATGAGTTGCATTCATCTTTCACAGTATTCAACTAGCTTGAGTTCATGATAGACACTGCAAAAAAAAGAAAGAAAACAAAGATGAGTAAAAACCTTGATTAAATATCAAGGTAGAAATTCTGAAAATCAAATAAGAGATTAACAAAATTAAACTGAAAAAAACCTATTCAGTTGATAAATAAAATCAGGATCTAGTTCTCTGAAAAATCTAACATAATAGTTTAATTTTTTTTAAAGAGTAAATCAAAACTTGGTAAAAAATGAGAATTCACAATAACTGGGCAATAATTGGGAATGAAATGAAACAAACTAGAAGAAATGATTTTGCCTGATTATAATCATATGAAACTGATAACTTAGATTAATGGATATATATTATATATCACACATATATACACACAAAACATATACATATGTACATATCTATATACATATGTGCACAAAGAAATAAAATGTACAGATTAACAGAATAAGAATCAGATTATTTAAATAACAATGTCATAAAAAGGAAATTAAATAGACAGTAAGTGAATTACCAAAGGGAAAAAAGCCAGATAGATTTAATGTGAATTGTATGAACATTAAAGAATAACCAATTACAATATTCTATAAACTGTTTGAAAAAAGAAGGGATCCTTTAAAATTCTTTTTATAATATAAATATGATTTTGATGCTGAAACCAGATAGAGACAAAGCAGAGGAAGAAAATTATTGACTAAAAGCTATAATGAACACCAATGCCAAAATATTAAATAAAATATTAGCAAAGATAGTACAAAGTCCTATTTAATATATCATAAACTATAAAGAAAATTATAAACAGATAAAATAACAAAAAATTAAAAAACTATATGATTATATTACTAGATCCTATGAAATATTTTGATACAATCTATTATTTGTTTCCACTAAAAACATAATAAAGGATAGGAATCATTGTACTTTTCTTTAACATGGTGTAGCAGCAAGCACCCCAGTGTCCCCAGGGTGCCTGCTCACACAGGTTCTTGGATCTGCTTTGTTAAAGGAAAGCAACTCAAAATGGGTTAACAAGCTTACTTTAATCAGTCAGACATATATCGTTTACCTTGTTCAGGAGAAAAGGTCAGCACCCTGAACCTCAAAGTATGCAGGCATAATTATCAAGACAGAAACATCAAGTAGACAGATTTCCAAACTGTCCAACCATTACATCCATACCCAGTCAACATCTGGGTTTCCACATTCTGGGTTTTTCAAAGCCGGGGGACTCTCAACAACGGCTTCCCAGAATTCAGATCAAATCACAGAATACTTCTCAAAGTGAGTCCCAAAACAAAGCTACACATCAGGGCTTATATAGCCTTCTCCTGGCTCAGAGAATGTAACAACCTTACTGACGCACTGGCCAATCAAAAAGTATCTACTGAAAAACAAGCCTCCCCCACCCCAGGCTTCAGGTGCACATTAGCCTAGGGGCAGGGAAGATCTTTAAAATTTACATTCTTATTACACATGGTAAGTAGTATATGTCCAAAAAGCTGGAACTAACATTATATAATGGAGAAAGGCTAGAGGTTTCTTCAATAAAATCAAAGATAATGCATGTATGTCTATTATCACCATTATTATTTAACACAGTACTAACAAGTCTACCTATAGTAATAATAGAAGAAAAAGAAATAAAAGGAATAATCATAGGCAATGAGGAAACACAACTATTCTTTTTGTCAAGTAGCATGATCTAAGGAACCCCCCAAATCAACTAAAATTGTTTGAAACAATAAATTTAGAAAAGTTGCTGAGTATACAATAAATTCAGATAAATCATCATTTCTGTATACCACCAATAAAACCCAACAGTAAGATATAGAAAGATATCAGTGTAGTTACAAAATATATAAAATATTTGGGAACCTGTCTACCAAGACACACATAGGAATTACATAGATATGGTTGCAAAACACTCTTTATAGAAAGAGATTTAACTAAAGGGAAAAATAGAAATTTTCCA
The DNA here is from genome assembly GCF_028583685.1 of Petaurus breviceps papuanus. Lineage (NCBI taxonomy): Eukaryota > Metazoa > Chordata > Mammalia > Diprotodontia > Petauridae > Petaurus > Petaurus breviceps. Next base: position 2,210,047 of record NW_027187263.1, on the reverse strand, counting down.
TGAAAAGATTATGCCCCTACAATAAAATGATAATACTATCAAAATTAATTTGTTTATTCAGTACTACATCAAACTACCAAAGAATTACTTTATAGAAGTAGAAAAAAATGAGATTCAGATGGAGGAACAAAAGATAAAGAAATAATGAAAAAAGCAGGGTCCTAGAAATTACAGGTCTCAAACTATACTATAAAACAGTAAGCAATAAAATTGTATGGTACTAGTTAAATATCAGAAAGATGCATCGGTGGAATAGTTTAGGCAAATAAAATGCAGAGGCAAATCATTATTAATAGCATCATGTTTATCAGAGAGAAAGACTCTAGATACTGGGGTAAGGACTTAATATTCTATGAAAACTATTAATCCAGCAGAAATTAGTCATAGATCAACATCTCATATCATGCAACAAGATAAACTCCAAATATTCAAGATACGTATGTAACAAAAAATTATTAAGCCATAAAAATATTGAAAGGAACAATTTCAGAAAAAAGGTAAGACTTGTATGACCTGATGCAAAATGAAGTTAGAAGAACCAGAATAATTTGTATGATGACAACATTATAAAGACTGATGTTATCTCTTGAAGTAATCTATATAAGAGGTGATAATGACCTGATTAGATGTTAGATATTGAAAGTAGAAAAGGTAAGACTTGGCCACTAATTGGACATGTAAGGTGAGAGATAATGAAGAATCCAGAATAATATCAAGGTTACTAACCTGGGAAACTAGAAATATTGTGATGGCTTGGACACAGGTAGGGAAATTGGGAAGAGGATGGGGCTTGTTGGGAGAAACGTAATGAGTGGTTCAGGGTGTATTGTATTTGAAATGTATATGGAATATCTGGTTGGAAATGTCCAGGAGGCAATTGATGAGGCAGGACTAAAGTTTAGGGAGAAACTGGGGCTGGTTTTAATTATTTGGGAATCATCTACATACACATGACAGTCTCATGAGATCATACAAGGTTAATGAGAGAGTGTATATATACAGAGAAAAGTGAAGAGGGTTCAGGATAGGACCTTGAGGAATAACCATAGTTGAGAGTATGAAGAGAATGAAGAGTTAGAAAAGAGAAAGAGAAGGCACTCCTACTTCCTAACTAAATTCAACATTATCAGTAATATCATTTATCTGATGAGACATTTTGTTAGAAGTGGTTATCATATCTAACTGTTAATGGAACCATCTCTAAACATATACTTGACAATTGCTTTGATACATAGTAAAATTAAGTTTTCCCAATAGTATGAACCTCCCCATTTTTTGCACTTTGACAACTTGCTAAACATGAAGCTTCAATGTTTGCATAAATTAATCCATATTGAATATTTTCAAATCTTGTCCTTTCAACTTAAAAATAAAGCTTATCAGTAGAGAATTCATGTTTTGATTATTATTGTTCAGACAAAAGAGAAAGTTTTAAGCTGCTTTGTAATAACTTTTTCACAAATTATACATTACAGTCATGAATGTTTATTATATACAAGAAATGAAAAAAAAACAAACTTAATGTATTCTTTACTGTATTTCCCCTTTATCATGTCCATTGTGATAGAGGTATATCTGACATTTTTATGCATTATTTCACAATTATGACCTAGAAAATGACTTTTTACTAATTTCCTGATTACAGCATGTTGAATCTAAATATTTTGATATTGCATATGAATACATTTTCAGCATTCTTTTTTTATACACTTCCAGTCTTTATGCAATCATCACTGCTAAAATGGAAACCCCCCCACAAATTTCTATAAAGTTTCATTTTTATTTTCAATATTTGTTAAATATATAATATAATGCACAAGTACAATGCATGCAAATGTATATTCCTTTTTCTCATAACAATAACAGACACTAAGACACTCCCTAAAGCTAAACACCACCATTAGGAGTACATCCAGACTCTGGAAGATGTGGTTTCCTAACCAATTAATGAAAATGAATACCTAGTTACTGTATAAAATATTTACTCTTCTACTGGCTAACTTTCTAAGGAAAGGATTTGTTCAGAGGCAACTTTTTCCTTTTCTGGCACATGGGCTGCACTGTCACAGAAACTCTACTGAGCCACTGCAAGGTATTGAAGAATTCATTTGAAAATCTGCCATATAGAGGAATAGTAACATAAGCAGATAATAAGTTTAAATTGGAAAAAAAAGTTTAATGCTTCAGTGACAGTCTAAGGTTTCTTTTTGCAGAATGTTTGTGGTGGTCCACGATAGTTTCAAGATGGCTTATAATTTGAATGCCCAGCAATCAGGATTTTCAAACAGCCTGACTTTTATGTTGCAAGTATACAGATGTGCAAATACATGGTTAATAAGGTATGAATACAGAGTAACAGGAGAAGGAATAAGGGATCTTCTCTGGCATAGTATAAAAAACACAAATTAGGATATGTTTATGTGTCTGACCATCTATTGGGAATTAGTTTGTGCTCAAATGTCAAGCCATTGTGGCAGTTTGGAAACAATTTGATGACAGGTTGAAAAACTGCAAGGACACATTATATTTATTGAGAAGTGATCAGACTTTAATGTAATCACCGCACGAACACCAAAATCATGGTTTTGAATCACAGCTGAAACAAACCTATAATGCTTCAAATATGCACATGCTTATTCTCAAAGAGGAAAAAATATTTGTAACATAATTGGGTAATTATTAACTGCTTAAGGCATCATCAAAGAATTTTTAATGTGAAGCCCTTGGACAATTGTTATGAACCCCTAGGGGTGTTTCTGAACTACTGGTCTAGAATAGAGAGGCAAATAGGAGAAGCCATAAGGGAAATAGTAGGTGAGAAGACAAAATTAGTCAAGAAATAATATTTCTTCTTTCCTTTCAACACTACACTTTCATGGTACACTAAGAGAAAAAAAAAGAAACCAATATCAATACCATAAAAATTATTGTACTTGACTTGGACTAATCTGCCTCTTTCTCCCAGAAATCTTCCTTGATCCCCCAGTTGTTAGTGTCCTGCCCTCCTTAAATTTTCTTGTATTTACATATTTGCTTACTGACACATTGTATACCACCAATAGAATGTAAACTGTCTGAAGGCAAAGGATGTTTCCTTTTTGTATTTGTACCCTCATACCCCACACTGCACATAGCATATACTTATTACATGTTTATTGGATTGAATTGAATGTAGCTTTTTATTTGAAGGAGATTAATGTATCCTGAAGGAAGTACTAAGAAGGGATTTAAGTGGAACCTCTGAAAGAAAAAATTCTCCTGATTCTTCCATTGCCATCATACATACTTTAAAGAAGATTCATACAGCGTGAAACTGGGAGAGGCAGTGTTGTATAGCTGATGAGGCAGTAAGGTGAGCTGGTGGATAAAGGTCAGGAAAACCTGAGCTCAAATCCAGCCTCAGACACTTACTAGCTGTGTGAACTTGGGCAAGTCACTTAACCTCGGTTTGCCTACTCCATTAAAGAAGGAAATGGCAAACCACTCCAGTAGAAAATCCCAGCATGGTTCATGAGGTCATGAAGAGTTGAATTCAGCCGAACAACTGAACAACAACCATTGTGTAGTTGATAGGGCCCTAGACTTGTAGTCGGGAAGACCTGGATTCAAATCTTGCCTCAGACAGTGATTAGCTGTGTGACACTATGTGAGCCACTCAAGGGCTTCTGTGCCTCAGTTTCCTTATATGTAAAATGAAGTGGACTTGAAGACCTCTAAGGTCCCTTCTAACTTTAAATCTATGATCCTTTGGCTGCTTCCTGCTTATCTGGCTCCTCTCTTCATCCTAATGTTGTCTATAGTTGTTACTGTTCTTCATCTTCCCTTTTCAAGAAGGACCAGTGACTTCAGGAGGGTAATGTCTTGACTTCCAAGTGAATTGGATTGAAGTAAGGCAGGACTTTGCAAAGTCATCAGCCTCACTCTCTTCTATAGCGTCATCTGAATCCAGTGGCAAGACATAGGTCAGCATGGCTGGAGATGGCCCCAGATGCACTGGAGAGACCTTGGGCTTCTTAAGCTAAAGTCTTTCCCAGATCTCAGTCTGTCTGAGACAATACCCATTCAGCAATTTAAGGTTAGGTGAGAAATGGTCTAGTTTGCCTACTCAAAAAAAAATCAATCTGACAGGAGAAGACCCTCAAGGTTTCTGGCCAGAACAGGAAAATATTGCTATTTATACTCATGCTGAGTCATCAAAACCCAAATAATGACCAAGTGAGGCTTGGGCTGAGACCTATTAATGGCCAGCCAGTGAGAGTAAGAGTGGTTTGGGCTTAAGGTATAGTCCTGATGTAGATGCAATGGGGAAGGCAATGTGGAAGACAGGTAACGTAGAGCATGTCCTAGCTTTTCACACACCAAGGTGAGGATAAAGGGGATGGTAATTACATGGAGCCACCAAGAACAAGAAGGATCTACAGTTTTCCTTAGAGTACAGTGGTGACAGATGTTTGCCATTACCTTCTTTGAGACCTCCCTATACATTTACTGCTGTTTTAAATCACTAGCAGTTGTCAAGCCAGCAGGGACATTCAGGAAAGTGTCATATGTAGATTAAATCATCAAATCAATAACTTAAACAATCATTGAGGAGGCTCACAACTGCTTTGAAACTTCACATACAGAACATTAATCAAGGTAAAAAAAAGAAATGCTATAGTAAATCATGTTAGAAAGTATGCAAAATTTCAAAATAATAACGCAATAGAGTGAAAAAGAAAGGGAGCTTCAGTGTTCATTGGCTATGTTCTAATCAATTGAATCATTCAATATAGGTTTTCATTGTATAGGGTATCCTGAAAGTCTTGGCATAGTTTTAAACCACTAAACCTTAAAACTGCACCAAGACTTTTGGGGCACAATATTCTGTCTCTTCTAACTTTTTTTTTTGGATATTTTCATGCTAAACTAGAAATTGACATTTCAGGAAGTAAGTGGTATTTCAGGTTAATGTATTAACACTTGAAAGAAAACATATATATATATACATATGTATATATTTATTATTTTTAGTGATTTTTAAAATATTACCTACATTTCCCAATGTATCCCTCTTTACTCTGCATCCCAAAGAACAATTCCTTCAATGAGGAAAAACACAAATCATACCCAGATCAGTAAAACCAAACAACGCACAAAAAAATATAGACAATATAAGTAGTTCTCCTCACCCATATCCTTCAACTTCTGTAAAGAATCAGGAGGAGTTAACTTCTCCTGTTACATCTTTAAGGCAATGCTCAGTCATTTAAATTCTATATCATTCAGTTTTGATTATTTTGTCATTGGTCCTCTTTCCATTTATGCTGTTATAGTTGTTTTGTTTTTCTGATTCCACTTACTTCCCTTGACTTCATTTCATTAAAATTTTTGACCCAGAGATTCCACTACTGGGTGGGTATTTGTACCTCTAGGAAATCAATGTCAAATAAGAAAGCCCTGTATACAACAAAATTTTTATAGTTGCACTTTCTGTAGCAGGAATAAGCAAAGCCCATTGATGGATGAAAGATTAAATAAACTGTGGTTTGTAAAGGTCATGAAATATTGCCGTGCTTTAGGAAATAATGGATGGTTTGACTACTGAGATACATCGGAAGATTCATACTAACTGATACAAAATGAAGTAAACGGAATCAGGAAGCTATATTTTTGAAAGTTTTCTATTTTTAACATGATGTTTCTAGGACTTAGTACATACTTAGAGTCTGTGTAGAAACACAAAATTCTGTTTGAAATGATATGTTCTGTCATTTCAGTTGTGTCTGACTCTTTGTGACCCCACTTGAGATTTTCTTGGCAATACTACTGGAGTGGTTTGCCATTCATTTCCTTCTCCACCTCATCTTACAGTTGAGAAAGTTGAGGCAAACAATGTGATTTATCTAAGGTCACAGAATTAGTGTCTGAGGCAGGATTTGAACTCACACATTCAATGCTCTTTCTGCTGAATGATGATGCCAGAACTGACAGGAATCTCAGAGTGTGTAAGAATATAGCATGGAGAATACAAGGTCCTGCTGAAAGATAATGTGAAATAGCTACCAGTGGACCTGGCTAATACTGGCAAATTCACATTTGCCTGCCATTCTGATAATTTAAAATCATTTTTTTGTGTGTTTTGCTGCTGGGCTTTCATTTCTGTCTATGTCCCTTTACTCCTTTCTTCCCAGTACAGAAACAAATATAGGCAAAGTAAGGAACAAATGAGGTAATAAGTTTTTCATTTTGATATTCTAGGTTGTGTTAAAGTGATTTATAATGTTAGCTCATAAAAGACAATTGTTGAATTTGCTATTAATGGTAGATATAAAAATGTCCATGTATGAAATGTGTACCAAAAAAAGGAAAGTGTGTAAGGTAGTCATAATTTTATAAAGAGGTTTTTAGCATTTTGCAAAGTGATTTTCTATAAACTGAATTTATTTCTGAAATTGACTTTTGCTATATAAAAAAAGATACATATTATGAGGGAAAATATTCCCGAAAGGATCGAGTTTCTGATAGGAAGTGGAGGATGTTTGCTGAATCCAAGTTACAGTGGTTATGATAACAAATATGAGTATTTTGGCAATGACTTGGATTAAAGAACCCCCACTAAAATAAATACAAATACACATAACTTGTTTTTTTGTGTGTATGTGTTCATTGCCTTTGTGTATAAATTGAACAGGATCTTCTTTTTGGTAAAATATGGTATCTGATAGCATAGAGGGAAACATCTAACCTTACACTGAAAAATGGTCTCAGGGCAAAAGAAGAAGAGACAGTAGGAGCATGTCTGCATCATACTAGAATGAAACAACCCCCAGATGTCTGCAATGAAAAAGCATTTCATGCTCTGGGAAGGGGATCATTTGTAGCCTAGGATTTTAGTGTTAATATTTGTGATTTTTTTCAATATACATAAGTATATATACATGATTTCCTTATGTAATGAAAATAATGGAAGCAATAACAAATGTCAGTGAGGACGTAATTGTGGTTCGAGTGATGATTTTATGTAGAAAAGGGATAGTGTCTGTGAGAACCCAACTCATTAGTTTGGAGCATGTCTGCTCTGGCAGTCTTCTTTATTATTATTATTTCTAGCCCTTCCTAGACTTCATTCTTTTAGATAAAAACATGCATATCAGCTTTGCAGTTTGATTGCCTTATGGGCATAAAGCTTTGCATATTTACTGCCCATGAATCATACCCATATGTGAAATCCAGTGAAGATTCAATTTTTCCTGCTAGATGCACCTCTAGCCGTTTAATTAAAATATGTATTATTAATAAAACTATATTTAAGTCATATTTTTTACAGATATGACTGAAACATTAAGTGCAAATTGTTTCATACTTTCCTAGTAATTTGCTTTTAACGGTTTGTACCTTAATCAAGGTAACACTGGTCGAAGGTTTATTGTGCTCAGGACTTCCCTGTGCTTAAGTTGAATAAAACACATTGAAAGCAACGATTAATGGAAAGTCACATTTGCTTTGAGAAGAGATACATAGGTTTGTTGTACCTGGGATATGCCGTGACAGGGAAATGCAATAACGGTAATGGTTGGGAAAAATATTCTGCATATGTATTTCCATGCCCAGTTACTACACTGCCCATCTGAGTGAGAGCATGCTGCCTCTTGGAACCAAAACTGTATTTAAGCCTGGCTCTCTGCCTTTAGATGTCACAGTTGTTCTTCCACTGACTGCCTGTGTTCAGCTTAGTGCTTTCCAAATTCTTGTAATTCTCCAGAAATCATTTATATTTAGCAATGCTGATTAGAAATGCTATAGTTCACTTGCATAACTCTTCGTGATCAGTACAAAAGAGCATTCTGGAAATGAAAACATGAAACAAGAAATACAGCTAAGTTATTTTCTTTAGAAACTGTTATAGCATTACTTGGAAATTTAGAAATGGGTATGATAGAGAAGGTGCTGGACTAGAAATCAGAAGACCTGGGTTTCAATGCTAACCCTACTATTTGCTAGTTGTGAGAACTTGGATAAGTACCTCTCTAAGCCTCAGTTTCTCATTTGTACAATAAAGAAAACAATACTTTTCCTGCTGACTTTGTAGGGTAGCAGTAAGAACATTGGCTTTGAAGACAGATGGCCTGGGTTTAAAAATAGCTTCTTCCCCTTGCTACCTTTGTGGTCTTAGGTAGTCATTTAACCATTTTGGGTTCTGGGGCCCTTGTTTGAAGAATGAAGGAGTTGTATTAGAGGTTCCTTAAGGTCCTTTTCTCCATTGAAAGCCTATGATTCTATAATCTTAAGGTTTATTGAAATAAAAATGCTAATTGACTGGAATAATGTATGTGAAAGATCTTGATAACATTTAAAGCACTATAGAAATGTAAAAGAGTAATGCATCAAGATTTGGTATAGAATAGGTGGCAATGCCATTAGAAAAGGTTGGAAGAAGGGGGGGGAAAGGAAGAATAAGGCACTAATATTAATGAAAAGATATGTAATTCATTTAGTCCCCTGTGACTGAGAATTATTACATTAGTTATATATCTATGTTCCATTTTGATGCATATGCCTGAATTTTCACAGGCAAACCTGACTGTGGTGCTTAAGTATGCAAATAATGAGCCCCAACTATTAATAAGTGAAGGTTTACCATGGGTAGCAAAAGACCTCAATGGATGGTTTCTGGAATAACATTTTAAAAGGCTGCAATTTACTTAATAACTTCACCTTGCAAATATAATTAGTTGACAAGAAACTTTGTCTTTTAAAAATATTGTAATTGTCTACATTATAATTTG
>NW_027187263.1:2147005-2181279 GCF_028583685.1 Petaurus breviceps papuanus | reverse complement strand
TTCCTCCATCATGCCCTTTTTATCCTCCATCATGCACCCTCACTCCCGCTTACATACCGGGTTTTTATGTTGTCCTGCCTCAGCTCTCCTCCGCGGCACTGCTCTCAATGGCGCCAGCAAGCAAATCACTGGGGAAGAACAGGATGACGCGCTCACTGCTGCAGCTCTGATTGGATGCAGCTCGGAGTGTGGTGTGCATTTCACGGGGGGCGGTGCATACAGAGGGTACCATAATGTAGTGTGTAGCGCAGGGGATCACCTTCACTACAGTAGCAATCTCAATAGGGCTTATTTTCAGGAGAGGGCTTATTTTAGAGGAATCTTACACAGTAAGGGGAGGGCTTATTTTCGGGATAGGTCTTATTATCAGGGAAACACGGTAGCCTTCTCTTCATATCACTAGGACATCAGTAGAGGTCACAAACATTGGCTATTTCTCCTTCATGTCACATGACCAGCACATCTTTTATATTTCTTTGATACCTTCATTTACTCATGGACTTCTTCATAATTCCTTAGGTGTTATATTTAGCAGTCTACTTATACCATTATGTGTGTCTCTATTGCTCTCTGAGTGATACTTATTTTTAATTCTTCAAATGTTGAATACATTAGTGTTACATAACTAATATCTATATAGAAATACCAATAAAAGGTTTTTTGTTTTAAGGAGAAGTTTAGAGTTATTGAATGAGTTTTGCTTTTTTCCCTCGGGCAATCCAATCCCCTCTTCTCTTTTAAATTTTAGTCCAATTTGTCATACATTAGCTACATCTATCCATATATATGCCTAATATTTATACATATATACAATACATTTAAATGAATGATTAAAAATATTTATTAAGCATTTATTATATTCTAGTCACTGTGCTAAGTTTTCAAAATACTATAAGCAAATAACATACTTTCTGTCCTCAGAAAGGGAATATTATATTAGAGGAAGATAACACATAACAAGAGATAGAGTTGGAAAAAGAGAGGGGGACATATGCAGTGACATGTTTTAGAAACATCTGGGAAGTGGCATGGGGCCCTGGTCAGGCAAAGTAAAGTGAAAGTTTACTTGTCAGCCTTGAGTCACAGGTATAGAGTCTGAGATCTGGTAGGAGGACAATAGAAGGGAAAGTTTGCCTGTGAGACCTTCTCCCTGCAGACCAAACTTCCTTCCTCCCATCATTTAAAGTTGCTTACCCACTGCTCAGGCTTTGCCAAGGGTGATAGGTCTAGATTTATGAATCTTTCCTTTGCTTCTGGGAAGTTATATGCTTATCAATAACATGTCTGATTATTTCAGACCTCCTCCCTCCTCTAGACAGAAGATGGGAAGCCCTGATTGTTAAGAAAAAATAATTCCCTTCATGTTTTCTATGTAAATGATTAGATCCTCTCCCCCCTCTCCATTTTGAGCATATAATAAATGTATAGATCAGTAATGCTTTTATCTTAAGACATTAGCTTGTAGAGATTCAGTGAACAGCCATGTAAAATGAAAATTTTTAAAAATTAATTTGTTTACTTTTAGTTTAGAAGATTGAGTTTCACAATCCCTTGAGTTTCAAATTTTCTCCCCCTCTCTCTTCTTCCCCCTCCCCCCCAGATGTAGTTTGCTTCCTTCTCCATTCAAACTCTGTTCTTTCTAGTTTTTCTAGTTCTTTCTCTGAATGTAGACTTCTTCCATCATGAGTCTTTTGGAGTTGTCTTATAACCTTGCATTGCTGAGAAGAGTCCAATCTATCAAAGTTAGTCGTCACACATACATTGTGTCTGTAATTGTGCACAAATTTCTCCTGGTTCTGCTCTTCTCACTCTGCATCAGTTTGTATAAGTCTCTCCAGGTTATTATGAAGTCCATCTGCTCTTCATTTCTTATAGCACAATAGTATTCCATTACATCCATATACCATAACTTATTTAACCATTCTCCAGTTTATGGGCATCCCCTTAATTTCCAATTCTTTGCCACCACAAAAAGAGCTTCAATAAATATTTTTGTACATATGGGTCTTCCTCCCACTTCTATGATCTCTTTGGGATACAATCCTAGAAGTGGTATTACTGAGTCAAAGGGTATGCACTTATTTATAGCCCTTTGGATATAATTCCAGATGGCTCTCCAGAATAGTTGAATCAGTTCACAACTCCACTAACAATGCATTAGTGTTCCAATTTTCCCACATTCTCTCTAGCATTTGTCATTTTCTTATTTTGTATAATCTTGATTACATTACATTGAAAAGTTTCTGTACAAACAAAGCCAAAGTGACCAAGATTAAGAGGGAAGTGGGAAATTGGGAAAGAATGTTTACAACCAGTGTCTCTGATAAAGGCCTCATTTCTAAAATATACAGAGAATTGAGTCAAATCTATAAGAATACAAGTCATTCCCCAATTGATAAATGGTCAAAGGATATGTACAGGCAATTTTCAGAGGTAGAAATTAAAGATATAAATTAAAGATATCTATAAGCATATAAAAATGCTCTAAATCACTATTGATTAGAGAAATGCAAATCAAAACAACTCTGAGGTACCACATCTCATCAGTCAGATTGGCTAAGACGATAAAACGAAAATTTTAAAGAAAAAGTGCTAAGTTGTGGAATGACTACTCACTCTCCCTCATCAGGGAGAAGGGACAATGAGAGGAGATGGGGAGCATCTCCATCATTGTCAAGAAGCACACACAGCTACCATCTTTCCTGCATCAAGCAAATTTCACACAGGTTATCCGTCTGATGGTGGGAGTGGCAGCCAATCTCCAAGAGGTCTTTACTTGTCTCTCTCACAGTCAAACCATTCTCATCTCTTGTCAGATTTTCCAGCATCCTGTTTCAGGAGAAAATTATTTTTATTTTCAAATTTGGCTATAGTCTCAAAGTCCCCAGTGCCCAGGTAGTAGGGATGCCAGAAACCTGAGACATTGTCAACAGTGACTAAATATAGGGGTTCCAAATGTTCCAACATGTTCCATGTCAAGAGACAACATAGAAATAACTACATCAGCATGAGATTTCTACAGAGTATATGGAGGTACTTTGAGAGGGGAAGGAATTAGCTCTTGGAAGGACTTGAAAAAGTCCTCCTTCCAAAGGCAGGATTAGGCTGAATCTTGAAGGAAGACAAGGAAGCTAAAAGGTAATTATAAGGTGTGGAGGGGGGCATTCCAGGTCTGCAGGACAGTCATTCAAAAGCAAAGATGGGAGATTGATGGCATTTAACTGGATCTTGGAGTATGTGGATGGGAGTAAGATGTAAGGAGGCTGCAAAGGGAGGAAGGAGATCAATAAAGTATGACAGTATTTGCAATATTGCAACTCATAGACTGCAAAGAAAGGAAGAGTTACATCTTCTCATCTCTTCTTTTTTTTTTTTTTAAAGCAATCGAGGTTAAGTAACTTGCTCAATGTTACACGGCCAGTTATTTCTGGGTGTGGTGCTAAGTATCTAAGCCCGGATTTGATACCCAGGTCATCCTGACACTGGAGCTGGTGCTCTTACTCGCTGAGTCACCTGGCTGCCCCTAAGCAATTGCTCAAGGTTACACAGCCAGGTGTTTCTGGGTGGGTAATAAGTTTCTGAGCCTGGATTCAATCCACATGTCATCCCGACACTGGAGCCAGTGCTCTTACTCGCTGTGCTACCTGGCCGCCCCTCATCTCTTCTTTATGACCAAGTTTGGTCATTATAATAAACAAATTATTCACTTGACTTTTAAAAATTCTTCCCATTTATATTATTGTAATCATTGCATAGATTGTTTTTCTGGTCCTGCCAAGTTCATTTTGCATCAGTTTATATAGGTCTTTCCATACTTTCTTTGAATTTTTCCTATTTATTTTATATGGTGCATTAGTATTCTATTAAATTCATACATTACTTTTTTTTTGCAATCCCCAATTGATTACTATTTATTTTGCTTCCAAATTTTTTTCTATTACAAAAAGTGCTGCTTTGAGTATTTTGATGTCAGTGAGACCTTTCTTTCTGTCTTTGACCTCATTAGAGTATGTGCCTATCTCTCTTGAGTTCTTGACCTCCATAATATTTTAGCCATGATGTTTGTCTGTTGCCAATAGTTCTGGGTATAGAGAGGTTTAACAGATTGTTTGGAAGCAAAGAATCATTGAGACAGACATACATCATTGCAGGCTGGTTCTCTTGATTCTCCATTTTAATTGGATCAGACATTTTTTATCCTCTTTTTCAAAAGCCTAACTGTTGTAATAGCAGCAACAATGGGAATACATCCAAATAACCATTGCCATATGCAAATAATTTAGTTCTTCAAGGATTTGTAATCTGTTAATGTGAATACAGTCTTCACTGATAAGGACTATAACTCTTCTATAATTTAGTAAATTGTTATTAAGAATTACTGTGTCTGAGAAATTCATCACTTGGTGGCTAACATAGCAAGGGGCCTCTTGGGAGTTAGCTAGACTAGTCCTTACACTACAAACATACAGTGAAAGCAACAATGGGCTGTACTCAAAATCTTCCCAGCTTAGTAGGACCAGGTAAACTTTATAGACCCCAGGAACAGCTTTGAGAATGCAAGAACATTACTATTCCATGATGACACATGTGAGGAGGGTTTTACTATCTGTAAAATGGGTTTAACAATACTGGAACTATCTACCTCACAGGATTATTGAGATAAAAGAGCTTAGTAAAATGTAAAGTACTACATAAATGTATTATTATTATTATTTGCCCACCTAGATGATTATGGAGAACAGGAACATATGATAATTCTTTTTTTTAAGCAATTGGGGTTAAGTAACTTGATCAAGGTTACACGGCCAGTTATTTCTGGGTGTGGTGCTGAGTATCTGAGCCCAGATTTGATCCAGGTCATCCCGACACTGGAGCCGGGGCTCTTACTCGCTGAGCCACCTGGCTGCCCCTAAGCAATTGGGGTTAAGTAACTTGCTCAAGGTTACACGGCCAGGTGTTTCTAGGTGGGTGCTAAGTGTCTGAGCCTGGGATTCGATCTCCAGGTCTTCTCAACACTGGAGCCGGTGCTCTTACTCGCTGTGCTACCTGGCCGCCCCACATATGATAATTCTTTCAGAATATTTCTATTATGTCTAAACAGTGTGTTGTAGTGAATAGAAAGATCTGAGTTCAGTACCAAGAAGACCTGGGTTCAAGACCTGTATCTGACACATAATACCACTGTGATTCTAGGCAAGGCACTTAATTTCTTAGTGCCCCAGGCAACTCTAAAATCAAAAGTTCTAGAGAAGGTGGTAACCTTTAATTTTTTTTTTTTGCATGTTGTCTTCTCCCTTACAATGTAGGCTACTTGAGGCAAGAACTGTATTTTCTATCTTACTTTTTACAATTAATTGATTGACTGATTGACTTTCAACATTCATTTCTTAAAAATTTGAGTATAAAATTCTCTCCTTCCTCAACTCTCGCTCACTCATTGAAAAGGAAAGCAATATGATATCAATAATACATGTGAAGTCATGCAATATGTCTATCCATGTTAGCCATGTTGCGAGAAATAAATAAATAACAAAAAACATAAAGAAAGTATAAAAAGTAAACTTCAATCTGCATTCAAAGTTCATCAGTTTTCTCTCTGAAGGTGGATACCATTTTTCATCATGGGTCCTTTGGAACTGTCTGAGCTCATTGTCTTGATCAGAGTACCTAAGTCTTTCATAGTTGATTATCTTTACAATATCACTGTTACTGTATACAATGATCTACTGGTTTTTCTCACCTCATTTTGCATCAATTAATATCAGTCTTCTCAGGTTTTTCTGAAACCATGCTGTTTGTCATTTCTAATAACACAATAGTATTCCATCACAATCATATGCCATAACTTGTTTATCCATTTCCCCAATTGATGGGTATCCCCACAATTTTCACTTCTTTGAATTGAATTCTTTCAATTCTAGAGTTATTATAAATACTTTTGTACATCCTTTTCCTTCTTCTATGATGTATCTGGGATACAGACCTAGTAGATTGGGTCAAAGGGTATGTACAGTTTTGCAATTCTTTGAACATAGTTCCAAATTGTTCTCCAGAATGGTTGGACCAGTTCACAATTCCAGCAGTGTACCTATTACTTCACATCTCTGCCAGCATTTATCATGTTTTTGTTTTTGGTCACATTAGCTATTCTGATAGGTGTGTAGTGCCAATGCAATATTTACAGTGCCCATGATCATGATGAAGACCATGACTATAAGTATCACATGACATTTGATCACAAAATATACCAGATTCTTCAGATAGAGTATAGAACTGAAGCATTTATTTAGACACCAGAAAACCAAATGACAAAACCAGTAAGCCAATTCCATCATGGTACTGAAGATATTCAGAAGCCATAATAACACTGAGAGCCACAGTATCCCTCAGCCTTCCCACAAACCAATACAAGATCAGTATTTACTTACAGAACTCTCTATCTCCTTGCCTGAGCTCCTCTGTACCCCACTGTCTGGCTATCTCTGAACACCAGCTTCCTGTGGGCTCTGCTTCTTTTCAGCAAAACTCCTCCCACCACAGGCTCCATGTGACTACATTCAGCCTATTAGGAGGCAGAGTTTATCTTCACAGCAGGGAAGCTTCCTTTGAGCTCTGCTCCACTCTTCAGCAAATTCCCTCCATTGCAGGCTCCATGTGATTACATTCAGCCTATTAGGGGTCAGAGTTTACTTTCAAAGCAGGGAAGGTCTTCAAACTCTCCCCAGGTCTATTAAGGGGCAGGGAAGATATTCAAATTCCCATTCCAATTACAAGGTGGTATCTCAGAATTGTTTTAACTTGTATTTCATGTGACTATTGATACTTTATTTTTTTTTTTACTGAAAACTGCTTGTCCAAATCTTTTGACCATTTTTCAATAGAGGAATGGTTCTTACATTTAAAAATTTGGCACAATTCCCTATATATTTGAGAGGCAAGGTCTTTATTAGAGAAACTTTCCCTGTGGAAGAAATTTTTTCCTCTAGTTTCCTGCTTTCCTTCTACTCTTGGTTGCATTGGTTTTATTTGTGCAAAACCTTTTGAATTTCATGTAATCAAAATTATACATTTTATTTTCTTGTGATCTTTTCTATCTCTTGTTTGGTCAAAAACTCCTTTTCCATAGATCTGACATTTACCCTTACTTTGTAGTTGTTTGCACAGTTCCTACAACATAGTAAATGGTTAATAAATGCTTGTTGACTGACTGACTGACATGCATTAGTAAAAGAAATGTCGTCTTCTGGGAATTTCCTACATCAATGAAGATATACTCTTCTCATTTCTTATCCCTATCCTATGTGTTTGTATATTACATATAATATATGTCACATATAATATGCCACAGTGGATAGAGAGCTGGGCTTCAAATCAATGAGACATTTGTTCAGATTGCGCTCCTGATCCTGTGTGACCATGGACATTTCGCATGGTATCTTTTGAGCTCTAGGTAACTCCCTAAGTCTTATTTGTGTAAATCATAGACAGGTTATAATCCCAATATATCGTCTGTCTGTCTCTCTGGTATTTAGGACCTTCTACACTCTGGCTCAAACCTACCTGACCAGCCACTTATCTTCTTTGTACTTTCTCTCCCCAATAGACTATATGGTGTTTCTAGATCACATCATGCTGCTATAGGTCTCTGTCCCTGGAATGTTTCTTCATCTTTGCCTATTGCAATTCTTCTCTTTCTTCAAATCCAAGCACAAGTGCCACTGCTCTCCCTCCTCAAGTTTTCATAGACCACTTTGGAACTTTGCTTTGCCCCATCCTATTCTACCATGTATAATATTTATCTAAGTACATATAGTAACTCCTAAAATAGAGTGCTGGGGGAATAATGCACATGCACAAAAACCTAAAATGCAGAGCAGTACATTGTTAAATGTCCTATGTATGGTATAGACAATAAGACCGATAAAAATCCAGAAAAAAAGAGATACTTTTTCTTAATGAGCTAATCAGGAGGCTTCACAGAGAAGGAGGACTTGAAGCTGTGACTTGAAAGATGGCAGGATTTTGACATGTGGAGATGCTGGAGAGCCTTCCAGGTATGTAGGAATAACATTGGTACAGTCAGAGATATGTTTGGGAAAGGGTGAATAGATTAGTTTTGCTATAGAAGATAGTTTGTCTAAGGGAGTAGTAGGAAATAAGGTAGGGGTCAGGTTGTGGAGTATCTTGAATTCTGGAATAAAATGTTTGAACATTTTCTTGTAGATAGGTGGGAACCAAAGAAAGTTTTTAAGTACTGAAATGACTTAATCAAAGCAGTGGTTTTGAAATATTAACCTGTGGAGTGTAGGATCAATTGGTATGGGGAGTGAGTAGAGTCAAGAGAGCCTAGCTAGGAGGCTATGATGGGTATAAAGTGATAAAGTAGTAAGAATTTTAAAGAGAGGGAGAGGGGGTGAGCAGTATCTTTGAAGTGATTTGCTGACTGATTGGATTTTGGTTGTAAGCCAGGGAGAGGGAGTTAAGAATGGTAACAATGAAGCCTGGATGATTTTGTTGTTGCTGTTGAGTCCTATTCTACTCTTTGCAACCCAGTCCTTTGGGTTTTCTTGGAGAAGATACTAGAGTGGTTTGCCATTTGCTTTTCCAGTAGAGGCAAATAGAGGTTAAATGACTTGCCCAGGGTCACATAGCTAGTGTCTGAGGTCACATTTCAACTCAGGTCTTGCTGACTTCAGGCCAAGCCCTCTATCCACTGAACCATTTAGCTGTCTTAACAACAAGGATGTATAAGCCTGGATTACCTTGTACTTAATAAGAGCAAAGTCAGGAGAACTTGGTTTGGAAAGTGTGGGTGGGGCAGAGAGGAGAACATACCTGAATTGAGTCTTAGATATATTGGATTTAAGGTGCTTGCAAGACATCCGGGTGGAATATGTCCAGTAGGAAGTTATAAGTATGGGATAATTGCTTGGTAGTGAGTTCAGGGAGAGAGAGATAGAGACTTGAGAATTATCCCAGACTACCAGAATATCTACATTTGGCTCAGACTTATCAGATGTTTTGGCTTTAGGCAAATGACTTTACCCCTTTGAGCCTCGGTTTTCTCATCTGTAAAATGGGGATAAAAAGCCTTACTTTTCTTACTCCTCAGGATTGTTGTGAGGACTGAAGTAATAAAGGCACCATGCAAACCACAGACCATGATATAAATTCCAGGGATGCTGCTGCTGCTGATAGTGATGGTGGCAGTGGTAATGATGGTTATCATAAAAGGAATGAAAGATGCAATAGGAATAGATTAAAGCTCTTCAGGGGAATGGGAAGGCAATATGATGTAATGAAAGGGTGTTGGAGCATAAGATAACTTGAGTCCAGATCCAAGCTATACCTCTTATTAGTTGCATGACTTTTAGGTAGTTACTTGACCTCTAGGACATTATTTCCATCATCCGCAAAGTGAAGAGGTTGGGCTATGTGATTTCCAGCTTTAAATCTATGCTTCTAGAGAAAGAAGAACTTATGGCCAGGAAGTATCAGCTCCTTCTTCAGCAGGACCATGATGGCATCATGGTCAAGGGATCAGTCAAACAAATGTATTTACTAAGTGCCCACCATGTTCCTGGCACTGCCCTAGGTACTGGGTATTCAGGGACAGAATTGAGAAAGTTCCTGCTCTTAAGAAGCTTACATTTGATCAGAGGAGATTATATGTGCTTAAGTAGTATGTGATACAGAGGAATGAGAACTGGCTCTGGAATCAAATCCTGCCTGTGAGGCTTATGTCCTGTGCAATGTTGGACCACAACTTTCCTGAGCTTAAATTTCCTCATTTTAAAATGAAGTGGTTGGATTAGATGGTCTCTGGAGTCTCTTCTAGTTCCAGATCTGTGTTCCTACATCAAGGATGGACCAGTATTATTATATGCCAAACTACTTTTCAAGAGGGAGAAAAATGGGACAATAGATTGAATATGGTTCCACCTCGACGTCTTTCCTGAAATCTTCCTGGTCTAAGGCAGGCACTTTACTATTTATCTCACAGTTCTCTGGGTTTGGTTTACTTCTTAAACCTTAACAGACCCATCTTCACCACAGGCTCTTGGGATGGTACATGTTCAGTGTGTTTATGTGTGTGTATGAGAAGTATGACATGTAGGTGGTATGGGTATGTGCTATATTTGTGTGTGCCTGGAAAATGATTTGTATTAAAAGGCCACCGAGAGTCAGGAATTAAACTCCGGTCCCTGGAGCCCAGCCCCTGGCACTCAGTCCTTCAGTCAGTGCTGCCTCATTCCACATATGAGCAAGATGTATTACTTTGGGGCTATTAATAATTTATCCTTTGCGGCTCTCATTTTTAAGGGAAAAAAATTCCCCTTTGCCACTTAGGTTGTCTTGAGGAAAATGCTCCTTATGCTTACAAGTTGGGGGAGCTTCATTTAACAAGCCATTGCCTCACCAGAAATTTGCCTGAGCTTTTCGCAACTCTAATATTTAATAGTCAGTCCCTACTGACTTCTGAATTATGCCTTCAATACAGAATCCTATTTCTGCCAGCTTTATTTTTAACATTTTTGCTTAGAAATGAAGCAATAAATGGAATGAAAGACTAATGTTAGCGAAAGATTATGGATTGGGGGCCAGACCTTGAACTTAGAACAAATATGTTATTTTCTTCTTTTTTTTTGTTGTTAACAGTAGGGGCAGCTAGGTGACACAGCTGATAGAGTATTGAGCCTGGAATCAGGAAGATATATCTTTTGAGTTCAAATCTGGCCTCAGACAATTACTAGCTGTTTGACCCTGGGAAGTCACTTAACTCTCCTTTAGTTTCCTCACATGTAAAATGAATTGGAGAAGGTATTGCAGCAAGCACCCCACCATACCCAGGTTGGCTGCTAACACAGGTTCTTAGATTTGCTTTTCTAAAGCAAAGCAACTCAAAATGGGTTAACAATCTTGCTTTAATCAATCAAACATATTTACCTAGTTCAGGGGAAAAGGTCAGCACCCTGAACTTCAGAGTATACAAAGGTTACAATCAGAAATTAAAAAAAGACAGAGAAACAAACAGATCAAGCAGACAGGCCTCCAACTGTCTGACCATTACATCTATATCTAGTCAGTTCCCAGAGAGGGAAGCATCAACATCTGGGTTTTCAGAGTTGGGGGGCTCAATGGCTTCCCAGAGTCTCATTTGGTCAAATCACACAACACTTCTGAAAGTGAGTCCCAAAACAAAGCCTCACATCAGGATTTATATAGCCTTCTCCTGGGTCAGAGAATGTAACAACCTTCTTGACCCATTGCCCAATCACAAAGTATTTTCTGAGAAACAAGCCTCCAGTCACAGGCTCCAGGTGCACTTAAGCCTATCAAATGGCCTAGGGGCAGGGAAGATCTTAAAAATTTACATTCCTATAACAGAAGGAAATGACAAACCTCTCCAGTATCTCTGCCAAGAAAACCCCAAATAAGGTCATGAAGAATCAGATATGACTGGAAAACAACTGAAAAAAAGGGAACCACAGACTAGTAGAATACTATAACCACAGGCAAGTTACTTTCCCATGGTCACATAGTAAATGGTAGAGCTGGGAGCAGGATCAATGATTGGTTTATTTGCTAAACTCTGGGAAAAGTATCAAAAGGGAAATAAATTAAATGGACCTTTTTTTTTTTTCTATTCTTAGGTTTTTCTCTTTTCTGGATATTTTTTCTGCATTTACTTCTTTTAGCTGATCACATGTAAAAAGATTAAAAAGTATTTCCCTAAGACATGTTTTTGTTCGACCCAGTTTTGTTGATCAGATGTAAGTGTCTTCCCAGTTTACAGGAATTTCTCATGTGTATAATTTCTTTAGGTCAAATGCTTGGTCCTAAAAAGCTGCTGAGCAGTTCATTTTTATAATGCCTGATTATTATTGATTTGGTCTTTTGAAATCTCCTCCTTAGTAATTTGGGAGTACCAGTTGAGTGCACCTGGAAAGTACTTCTAAAACATGTTAGGAGTAGCCAACCAAGGAAATTCAGGCAGATGTGATACATACTATTTGTTACTAATTAATAACAGCCCACATTTCTATAGAACTTTGAGGCTCGCAAAGCACACTCATAGTAATATAACGTATATTATTGGGAATATTGTGAACCCCATTTTATGGATAAGAAACTGAGGATCAGTACCACTAAATGGCTTGCCTAGGATAACTCATCTAGGAAAATCAGACCTGGATTTTGAAACCAGGCTTTAAAATTTTTTTAAATAAAATTTTGTTTTTCTAAAGGAATGAAAAATATTTTCTCCCTCCTTCCACCTCTGAAAAAAGGAAAAAGAAACTCTTGTAACAAATATGCATGGTTGAGCAAAATAGATTCCTGTATTGGCCAAGTACTATCTATCTATCTATCTATCTATCTATCTATCTATCTATCTATCTATCTATCTATCTATCTGTCTGTCTGTCTGTCTGTCTGTCTGTCTGTCTGTCTGTCTGTCTATCTACCTGTCTATCTCTCTGTTTATCTATCTGTCTGTCTATGTATCCACACATAGATAGATAAATATATATATATATATATATATATATATATATATATATATATAGACAGACTATATATATGTATATTTCATTCTGCATTGTTTCAAATTGCATTTCTCTTATTAGAGATTTAGAGTATTTTTCTTCATATGGCAGCTTGGATTTTTGCCATTAATAATAGTATGTCCATGTCTTTTTACCATTTATCAACTGGGAAATGAATCTTATTCTTATAGATTTGAATAACTTTCTTATATGCCTTAGAAATGAGGGCATTTTCAGTGAAATTTGCCAAGATTTCCCCAAGTTTTTCATTTCCCTTCTATTTTTAGCTGCATTGGTATTATTTGTGCAAACATTTTTCTTAAATGGTATGTAATCAAAATACCAGTTTTACCTTCTGTGATCCTCTCTAATCCTTGTTTAGTCATTAATTCTTCCCCCATCAATAGGTAACTTCTGAAAGGTAATTTCTTCCTTGATCATCTTAATTTGTTCATGATGTTATCCTTTACTGTAACCATTTGGAGGTTATTGTAGTATACCGTGTGAGATGTTGATGTATACTTAATTTCTGTCATTTTACTTTATACTTCTCCAAATAGTTTTTGTCAAATAGTGAATTCTTACCCCAGTAAATCAGATATTTGAGTTTATGAAACAAAAAATACTGTGCTCATTTATGTCTGAATATTGGTATATCTAATCTGTCCCACTGGTTGACCTCTATTTTTTAACTGATACCAAATAATTTTGATAATTTCTGCTTTTTAAATATAGTTTGGAATCTGGCAATACTATATCCCTTTCTTTCTTACTTTCCCTCCATTATTTTCTTTGAGATTCTTGACATTTTGTTCTTTAAAACAAATTTTATTAATTTTTTTTTGCTCTATAAAACAGTTCTTTGATAATTTAATTGTTATGGGGTAAAATAAGTAGAAATGAGATTTTCTGACTTTTCTCATCCTATAACACTATTATATCCAACAAGGAGCATTGTCTGTCTATTAATTCAAGCCTTGATCCTGTAACAGTCTTGTGCCATATAGTCATTCCCTGTTGGGTAGCATGAGTAAAAATGACATAGAATTCACACTGAATTACCAAAGATTTTGGGGAAAAGATTAGCCTATAGGAATGGATAATTATATTCTACATGATGCCCTTATAAACTCTAGAGATCTTTACCTTAATTCCCACCTACAGTGTTCATTCAGGTCCCCCTAAAACAGGCTAGTTACTGCCTCCTCTCAGTGTCCTAGAATAGCGATAATCTGAAGTACACTAGCTTGGTTTCTCAGAGCATGACTGGCTACATCTCATTTCAATATTCTAGAGAATTTCTGAAGGTTATCTTTCTTTGATACTAGTGACTTGAAGAACATACCCATTCAGGTGTGTCCTTCCTAACATCAGTTGCCAGTTACAGTTAGTATCTCTATTCTATAATTGGTATCATTGATTAGCATTCCAATATCATTTAAACAATTAATTTAGTATCTCTATTCTATAATTGGTATCATTGATTAGCATTCCAATATCATTTAAACAATTAATATCAATTACCTTTTACAAAGGGATATTTACTGAAAAGACACAGTATGAACAGAAGTACCAACATTTCTTTCTAACACAAAAGACATGGTACGAACAGAAGTACCAACATTTCTCTCTAACACCTGTATACCCTCTTGGTCCCTGGGAAGAGTGGGTTCAGACTAAAAGCCGTTCCTACAAAGCATGTGCCTCACCACCAGTTTACTTCTGAATGTGGCATAGCCAAAGGGTGAATCACTGCCATTCCCTCTTTACAATCCTTTGATTCACTTTTATGCTTAGTCAGGGAGGTCACTTAAGACCTTACTCTTTACCAGGCTTGACTGTCCACAAAATCTGGGATGGACTCCAGCTCCCAGACATCTATGGGCTTGCTCTCTGAATTTTTCAAGTTCTATGACTATATGGTTTATTGGTCCTATGCTTTTTTGCCTAAGCAGGAAAGAAGAGAGCCCTGTATTCCTAGCCAAAAAGAAGCCTGGAATGGGAGATTAAGGCCCAATGCCCCTCTCCTAACCCCAAAGTATGCAACATCATTTCCCTTTAGTGTAGCTAGGGAGGAAAAAAGGGCAGGATTATCCAGTCGGTGCCTTCTGTATGCATTTTCATTTCCAATCAGCAGCCAGTTGTAAGACTCCTCTTCCTGCTGTGCTAAGCAGAGCAGAAACAATGGCAGGTTCATGCTCTGAAGTCCATGTGTGGATCCATAGATACATTACTGCTTGATAAGGAGACTTCCTTGGGGTTACTTTATACTCTGTCACTCTGTTTTTATAGTTTGGGTTGAAAGACTTGATATTTGGGAAGTGGCACTGGACTAGGGTGTAATGAGGACTGGGTTAGTCCTGGATCTGCTGTGAGTTAGTATTGTGCTGTTGTTGAATCGCACACCCTCTGTGGCACCCCAGTTCCCTTATCTGTAACTGTATATCTAAAAATGATCTGCATCTGCAATCATACAGCAACACCCAAAGGAGAAATATGCTTCATCAAAATATTGCCTTACCAAGTATAGCCTCAGCTGGCAGACCGTTTTTCCATCCAGGGATGTGCTCCTTAGATACTCTCTATTATGCCTGGTTAAAGAGGCTCTGGGACAATCATATAAACCTATATAGAAACTGTGTCCCTGAACATAAGGTCTGTGGTTGTGTGGGGGCTCTAGGAGTCATGCCTCCATTTCAGAGTGTGTCTTAACAAAGACTAGGAAAATTTTGTCTGTGAATTATGGTCATGATGTTCTTCCAGAAGAAAGAGAAAGGGCCCTGGTCCCTCCCCCCACAAGTAGTGGTGCAGAACTGCCTGCCTCACCCTACCATGGTGTAATGGAAATGCTAATTTAAAGATCTTCCCTGCCCCTAGGCTAAAGTGCACCTGGAGCCTGGGGTGGGAGGCTTGTGTTTCAGTAGATACTTCTTGATTGGCCAGTGAGTCAATAAGGTTGTTACATTCTCTGAGCCAGGAGAAGGCTATATAAGCCCTGATGTGTAGCTTTGTTTTGGGGCTCACTTTGACAAGTGTTCTGTGATTTGATCTGGATTCTGAGAAGTTGTTGAGAGTCCCCCCTCAGCTTTGAAAAACCCAGATGTTGAAACCCAGATGTTGATTGGTATGGATATAATGGTTGGACAGTTTGGAAATCTGTCTACTTGATCTGTTTCTCTGACTTGATAATTCTGTCTGTATATTCTGAAGTTTGGGGTGCTGACCTTTTTCCCCTGAACTAGGTGAACGATACATATCTGACTGATTAAAATAAGCTTGTTAACCCATTTTGAGTTGCTTTCCTTTATCAAAGCAGATCCAAGAACCTGTGGTGGCAGCAACCCTGAGGACACTTGGGGTGCTTGCTGCTACAAAATGGCGTCACGAACAGGATCTGCAGAGTAAAAGGAAAGTATTGGGGCTGGGATAATTGTTTGTTTCCCAGTTGTGGTAGCTGTGACTCTATGGAGCCGTGGAGCAGGAGAAAAGAATGGCCTGCATGCAGACTTCTCTGAGCTGAGAGCAGGAATCGTGAGCTGCCTGCATCGGGACCTGGGCAGAAGCCAGGAGTGGCTGCTGCCTGCGGGAGGAGAAGGAACCCAGGAGTTCGGAATTCAGCCACAGGAAAAGATAAGAACTGAGCAGCAAAGCAGGGGCACTGAATGTGTTTCCTTGCTGCATCCCACAGTTTGGGACCCTGGGGGAGGATGGACTTGTGACTATGGTGGGTGGAATGAAGTACCATGGACCCCCAAGGACCCCACCTTGTTGGTTTTGTTGCCCAGCCCCCTCTCTGTACTTGGAAGAAGGGGCTGGAGCTGTGTGAGGGGAAGGACACCCCTCCCCCAAAGAGAACTTTATTTGGACTCTTGTTTTGAATTGAGGTGATAATGCAAAGTACTTTGTGTTTGTTTAAGGCCCAGTGGCCACTTTGGTAACTTTAGTTCTGTATCATGGAAATCTGACCTAAACGATGTTTGGTGCTAATTCAAAAGTAAATTGATTATGCTATGGGCATGAAAGATCTTGGGGCTGAATGTAATGGAAATGCAAATTTAAAGATCTTCCCTTCCCCTAGGCTAAAGTACACCTGGAGCCTGGGGTGGGAGGCTTGTTTTTCAGAAGATATTTCTTGATTGGCCAGTGAGTCAATAAGGTTATTACATTCTCTGAGCCAGGAGAAGGCTATATAAGCCCTGATGTGTAGCTTTGTTTTGGGGCTCACTTTGAGAAGTGTTCTGTGATTTGATCTGGATTCTGGGAAGCCGTTGTTGAGAGCCTCCCCTCGGCTTTGAAAAACCCAGATGTTGATTTGGTATGGATGTAATGGTTGGACAATTTGGAAATCTGTCTACTTGATCTGTTTCTCTGACTTGATAATTCTGTCTGTGTATTCTGAAGTTCGGGGTGCTGACCTTTTTCCCCTGAACTAGGTGAATGATACATGTTTGACTGATTAAAGTAAGCTTGTTAACCCATTTGAGTTGCTTTCCTTTATCAAAGCAGATCCAAGAACCTGTGGTGGCAGCAACCCTGAGGAAGCTTGGGGTGCTTTCTGCTACACATGGGGCTTGAACCTATGAGCTTGGCTCATGCTATTGTGACTATAACGAAAATGTTCATGGTGGAAATGGAAATAAAGGTTCTTAACCTTTTTTTTGGTGGGTCTTAGATCCCTTCTTCAGAATGTTTCTAAATGTGTAAAAATAAGGTACATAGGATTAATAAGGAAACCAATTACACTGAAATATAGTTATCAAAAGATTTCAAGAACATTTATCAACCCCAGATTAAAAACTCAGGTTCTAAACTAACTCAGTCATAAAGCAATACGTTGGCTTCCATGTGCCAAAAGTCTGCTAACAGCAACATGTTAAGATTTGGAAGTTATGTTTTATGCCTCTTTGAGAACGCATTAAAAAATAGGTGGTTACTTTCATATCAGAAAAATGGCAAACTATGTTTGGGCAAGGAGAGTTGGCGATTTCTCCGAGCTGTGGGCCCTGTGAGTTGGGCTTGGGTCAAGCTGTTCTTAACCTGTCTGCTCTGCCAAGGGGAGTGCTATTCAATTCTATCAATTCTTCATTTTCTATTAGCAGAAAATCTGTTTCAGGGTTTCAATATAGAAAAGGTAAAAAGATCACAAAACATCACTGAAGCAGATAAATATTGACCAATTCAAAACACACACATTGTGGAGAGGGGAAATAACTCCTTTTCCTGCTCTGGGACCAGGCAGGGCAGCCATTGCCTTCTAATTTAAACTTCTGTTATTCCTCTCCCTGACCTGGTGAGATTAGTCCTCCCCACCCCCACCGCCATTTTTGTTTAGTAAACACCTGCCTTGCATTAGATTGCTTTATCCCCTTAACCTTTCTAAATGACAATTAAGTCCCTCCAGCCTATCAATAGCGCGTCATTTATTTGTTGCTACAGCTGAGCCTGACCTTCATTGATTTTATTGGAGTAATTTGCTGGAAATGATTTTTTAATGTTAGATTTATTACAGAGGTACTTCATTGTCAGATAATTGAAGTAAATTGTATTTTTTCCAACAAAACGCAAGAAGTACCAGAGAGTTGGTTTGTTATTTTCAAGCCTTGTTTGTTACAGAATTGATAGACTTTCTACATGGTGATTACTTCTCAAACTTGTACAGAGAAGTGTGTACTGTGCTGGTGATGGTGGTAAGGGGGTGCAATGGGGTTTTGTCTTGCCTTCTTTCCTTACCACTTGCTGAGGTAACAATTGGCAGACAAGAAATTACTAAACATCTTAAAAAATGACATTGCAAATTGGCTCAGAAAAATACATACATTCACTGAGTTAACACAGTAATACTCAAAGTGTCCCTACTCTACCATAATCTGGGTTTTGCAGCAGCAGACTAAATCAGGAAGATTAGTGAGGGCACGCAGATTGAGCTTTTCTCCTTATAGAACACAAGAATCCTCTAGCAGCGCTGTTATTCTCCTTTCCCAATAGTTCTTTCTGCTTTCTTATAAAGGTCTAGGTATTTTTCTGCTCTGGTATAACTGAGATTTTTATTGTACAGCTTCCTAAGTATTGTGATATGCAGGAATGCATGTATATGTGTTTTATTCATATATGTATGTACACACATATCCGTATATGTGTATGTATATTTACACATAACACATATGCATATGTATTATAAATGTTCTTAGAGAAATCCCTTCCTCTGATAGCTAATTACTAGCATTTGTATATCATCTTAAAGTATACGCAGCACTTTACAAACATCATCTGATTTATCTCTACAACAACTCTGGGATGTAGGTGCTATGATAACTCCTTTATTACAGATGAGGAAATACAGGTTAAATGACTTGCCCGGCATCACACAGCTAGTAAATTGAATTTGGGACTTCTTGATTCTGGGTCTAACACTGGGCTTCTTAGTTGCCTCTGCATAGCTCATTTCATAATTGCTAACAATTATTTGATTGCTTCAGTATTGAAGTATGGAAGTAATTGATTTTTTTTTTCCTTCAGAGAGGCAATGAAGTGTAGTTGACAGAAAGCAGGACTCATTGGAATATAAGCTCTTTGAGATTTGGGATTGTTTCATTCTTTGTACTGGTATTCCTTGTGCACATAGTAGGTGCATACTAAATAAGTGTTTATGGATTGAGAGACAGGAAGACCTGGGTTTGAATTCTGCCCCAACCTACTAGCTGTATAATACTGGGCAATTCATTTAGCCTCCTTTGAAGATAGAAGTTAAGGATCAGAAGCTGATCTGTATTGTTAGAGGGAACTTTTTCACCAAGAGCTGATGACACCAATAAAATTATGACACCAAATAAAAATTTGGCTCAGGCCAAAAAAGCTTCTTAAAACATCCCTAAGATTTTAAGAAGAGCCATATCAAGACATTTTGGCTCCTAGGGCAAGCAGCACAAAATATGCCCAGGACAAACAGCGTGAAATGCCTAATCAACTTCTCCAGATAAAATCAGTTTTGGGTGGATGAGATCTTGTGGCACTGAGACCCCATTACTGGGTGGCAGCTAGGTTGTTCAGTGGTTTGCACTGGGCTTGGAATCAGGAAGACTCATCTTCCTGAGTTCAAATCTGGCCTCAGATACTTACTAGCTGTTCAGCCCTGGGCAAGTCACTTGACCCTGTTTGCCTTAGTTTCTTCATCGATAAAATGAACTAGAGAAGGAAAAGGCAAACTATTCTAGTATCTCTGCCAAGAAAACCCCAAAATGGGGTCATGAAGAGTCAGACAGGACTGAAACAACTGAACAACAAAAAGTGGGAAGATTCCCAGTAATGAGACCTCCTGGAAGGAAGCATGTATCTGTCAGCTTCCTATTCAAGTTTATCTTGCAAACTAGGGGCTAGGCTCAGTTACTTCTGTGTACTGAAGGGTGCTCTCCAATTGAGTGATCTCATTCTGAATATGGCTTCGATGAGGAATTGTGCTATTGTTTTGACTCATGATTCCATCACTGTGGGAAGTTCCCTTTTGAGGAAATTTTCCATAGTAATGCAAATAAGTAATTGATCTGCAACATGCATTTTTTTTTAAGCAAAGAAACTCATTTATACAAGTCCCTAGCAAAAAACAAATCAGAGAAAGTATACACAGGAGAATATATACCAGACAATACAGAATGAAGGAATGAGGTAACTCAGTTCAATCAAGAGGTGCCTGAAACATGAGAACTTCAGTGACTTGCCTAGGGTCACACAGCTGGTAGGTGTCCCTGGCAGAACTTGAACCCTTAGTATTCTTATACTAGGTACTAAGGCACTCTGCTATGTGGCTTACTTTTTAATAAAGGCATTTGCAAATTGATGGTTTTTACTCTGACTTTGCTGACATCTGTAACCAGTGAGTGGTAGATGGCAGCCCAGCCAAGAGGCATCTCCTGTAACTTAGACAAGGGCTCAGAATGGAAGGAATAGATTTTTAAAATGTAAATGTTACATCTCAGCAAGTGAAACAAACGTTTTTCATTCCTCACATACAAATATGTATCATATGTAACATCTCTATCTTCTAAACTCAGCCCCTTTTCCCTGACTCACAGATGCTGTCGTCATGGGGTCTTCTCTCTTGATGGGTGAATCCCTAGTCAGGACCACTATCTCATAAAAGGGGGGGCAACTACTGGTACAGTGTATAGTGAGTGCTCTGGGCTTGGAGTCATGAAGACCCGATTTTAAATCTACCCTTAGACACTTGCTGTATGACTCTCAGGAAAGTCACTTAACTTCTACCTCAGTTTCCTCAACTGTAAAATGCAGATAAGAATAGCACCTACTTCGAAGATTTGTTCTGAAGATCAAATGAGATCATATTGGTAAAAATCGCTCAGCAGAGTGCCACACACATAGCAGGTACTATATAAATGTGTTTATATATATATTCTTTTCCCTATCCCTTTCTTGTTTCCTTATGCTTATTTCTCTCCAAGCTCCACCTTGTCCCTAGCATTTTTCCAAACTCCATTCACCTTTCCATCTCTCTTTATGTTTTGTTTTCTAGTAGAATGTAGGCTTCTCGAGAATAAGGCCTCTCATAGGGACTGGCACCTAGTAAGCACTTAATAAATGTTCTCTCTCTCTCTCTCTCTCTCTCTCTCTCTCTCTCTCTCTCTCTCTCTCTCTCTCTTTCTCTTTCTCTCTCTATCCCTCTCTCTTTCTCTCTCTCTCTCTCTCTCTCTCTCTCTCTCTCTCTCTCTCTCTCTCTCTCTCTCTCTCTCTCTCTCTCTCTCTCTCTCTCTCTCTCTTTCATCCCCCAAGCAAACAAAACATTTTTATGACATCCTTATACACACACTCACACACATTATATATATCTATTTCTCCATCTAGTTATCTACACACATACATATAAACACTCCCACACCCACATGTACACACACACACACACACACACACACACACACACACACACATAATGGTGACAAGCAGGAGAACTGCAATTATTGAGGAACATTCAAAGAGAAGTCTGACCAGAATTGCACCTTCATTCTGGAAGCAAGTCTTCCTGTCTGTCTGCAGTCAGATGAGGATTGTCAGCAGAGTCCTTGAGTCAAGGGTAAGAGAAAAAGCCCGAAAGTTCCTTTGAATTCTGCTATCGCCCCAGCAGTTGCTCCTTATCCTGTCCCCATTCCGTGCTTCTCTCTTCCTGACGGGCTCTGATTCATGTGA
The DNA here is from genome assembly GCF_028583685.1 of Petaurus breviceps papuanus. Taxonomy (NCBI): domain Eukaryota; kingdom Metazoa; phylum Chordata; class Mammalia; order Diprotodontia; family Petauridae; genus Petaurus; species Petaurus breviceps. The sequence continues at coordinate 2,159,539 of NW_027187263.1, read as the reverse complement.
AATGCAAAGTAAAAACAAGAGTGATGAGGATTCTGCATATTTCATAAAGAAGTTGAGAAATTTCTGGAAAAGTCACCCCTTATGTCAGTTGAATTTTTTTTATTATTATTACAAAACAGCAAGGATATGAAATAAGATGGGGGAGGGATGATTTTCACTCATTTTAAAAACTTGGGGCCATTTGCCTCCCCTCCCTTTTTCTGAGGAAGCTTCTAGAATTAGCTTTGATGAACCAGTAATAGATCATCTCCTCATTGGGCTTTTTTCCCCCTTTGAGTTGGCTTGATTTTGAAAGGCATTCAGTCACAAGCTTAGGTAGAAATGATCCAAAGAATTGCAGTGAGATAAAGTTTTCAACAGATTGACCCTACTTCTAGACAATACAGCATACTCCATACATGAATGAAATACTTTCAAAGATCAGATTGGGCAGGAGGGAGCAAAAAAGGGATTCAGTGTTGGAATACACATTTAGGAAAGACAATAAGGCTCATCAGCCAGGGTACCATTTCTAACATACTGGACTCTGAGATCCAACTTTGAAGTCAAGCATAAATTGGAGTGACTGACTGCAAGGACCTGAAAGGGAAACTCGGCAAGTTCTGGCCTTGCTTCCTTCCTGTCACTGTTATTGATAATAAAGAATCCATCAACATATTTTTATGGGTGATTAAGGAAGGCTGACCTTTCCTTTGCAGGTACAAATAGGTAGTTCTTCAGCGGCTAGAGCTGAATGACAAGATAATTCTATCCATTCAATATTGAAGTGATGTTGATAGTATCATTCTTCTCGTGTTTGAAACAGGAAAGTACAGAGGACCTTTCTCCCTCAGTCGGCTCTGCTTTATGTAATGGCTTTTCTCTCTGACTAATCGCCGTCACATTAACCTGCACTATATCATCGTTCAGAGCTGTCAAGATAATGACGATAATCGAAGTGGCTCATTGTAGGTAAAGGAAATTATATGAGCAAAGTAATATCATAAAACAGTGTTTAAATATTTTAATTTCATTTGTCAGGGCTGCCCCAACACTTCATTACACATATAACCATCTCTCATCAGTGGAATTAGTGCATTATTCATTACTGTTAATTATTTTCACATAATGGCTGCCCTGATATATTTAACCTCCACATTATATCTCAGATAATGGGCCTGTAAAATTGAATTGTGTGAAGAGTGGAGTTCTAAAGCTCATTTGCAGAACATCAAAGAACAAAGAAGAGGAAAAGAATTCTAAATGGGACATTTTGCCCAGCTGGGGCCAAACATTTGTTTCTGTCTGATTTGCATACAGAAAATAGGTGGTTCAGAAGTGACTTAACTGTACATGCTGTCTCCTTGGATTACACAAGCAATTAGAATTAGTTAATATCTCACATGGAATCAAGTCATGAACAACAGCCTGAAAAAATGGAAAACACAGAAGCAAAATATGACCAATTCTTCTCTATTTCCTCCCTCAACAGACCCCTGAACAGATAAAAATAGCAATTTACTTCAGAGACAAGGTGTGGTAGTGGACAAGAGAGCAGAAACCCTGTGGACATCCAGATGAGGCTTGAAGTTTAGTTTTCAAAAATATCCATAGCTAAGAGTAATTAAAGTCTCTCCAGACTTTGGTAATCCTTCTTTATGATAACTACCATGAATATTTGGCAAACTTCACAATGGCTCTCTTTCAGAAGCATTAAAGCCTTCTCTACCCACATAAACAAATCATTAATTGGTACTCATAGCACTCCCATGAATTGACCCATTTTATAACTGAGGCCCAATCTGAGTGGTAGTTTAACTATATGTTGTCCATCGCTTTTCATTTTTTAAAGAACTTGACAAACTAAGTAGTTTTTACAATATCCTAGTAGTAAGGCAGAAACTATTTTTCCAATGGGCCAAGGAATTGAGATAGGGAAGAAATCTGTGATTTTTTTTTTTGATGTAAGCAATTGACATGGATTTCCCTGATTTAGGAATTCCTAGATCAGGAAACTTCCTCTATGGATGTATATGTCACCTTCTTTACAACTTTTTTTCTTTTTTCCAATGGAGCGCAAGTAAGAGGGAGAGAAAAGAAATGCTTCTTAATTTTTTAAATTAAGGCAGCTAAATGGTCCAGTGGATAGAGTGCCAGTCTTAGAGTCAGGATGACCTCAGTTCAAATTTGACCTGACACATACTAGCTGTGTTATCTTGAGCAAGTAACTTAATCCTGTTTGTCTCTGCAAAATGAACCGGAGAAGGAAATGGCAAATTACTTTTGTACCTTTACCAAGAAAAATCCAAATGGGGTCACAAAGTCACACAATTAATTGGCTAAACAACACCACCAATTTTAAACACACGCACACACACACACACATACACACATATACAACTTCCCCCCCTCCCTCCCCAACCCTTAAAATTCTTAGAGTTGCCAGGGCAATAAGAGGTTAGGTGATTCACCCAGTACAGAGCTTGTATTTATCAGAGATAGGACAAACAGAATGAAAAAATGGTGATTGTTAATGTTGGACAGTATGCCTTCCATTCACCCTTTTGTGGCACCAGTATCCTTACACATGGCTTATCTGAACATTCCTTGGTGGAAAGGAGAGTGTAAATTTAACTATCCATTTGACTCTATTTAAAATGTAGTGAGACTGAGGCTTGAGATATTTGAACAAGAGACTATAGCACAGTCACAGAAATGTGAGTAAAATTGTAAGAGCTGTACTCCCGGGAGAGGTAATATTCCAGCTTTGTCTGCCATTGCTTTGGCTTCCCATGTGAGCAAAGATAGAGAATCTAGTTGGATGGGAATTTCAAAGATAGAGTGACAAATGGCATCCATGACTGGTAGCTCCTGCCATTTTGACAATGACTATAATCAATAGTGTCCAGGCAGCCCAGAAACTTAAGACAATTTCAATCTTCTGAACATCAACAAGGACTCCAATTGGCATATAAGAGCTGGGAGAGAACTAAGATCATTTAGTAGAACCCTCACTTTTATAGATGAGAAAAAAGAAGTCCAGAGTTTAGGGACGTGTTCAAGTTCCCACACCTTGTAAGAGACAGAGCTAGGATATATACTCTAGTCTCTTTTCTGCCCAACTTTTAACATTCTACTTTCTATTAGCATATAAGCTATGTAAAAGTGGAGGCTATTTTGTCTTTGTCTAGCATATTGCCCAGCCCATCTTAGATGCTGATTAACTGTTGAACTGAATTTTACAAACACCTTGATTTCTGGGACACTGATGAAAGGATTTCAGTCCTTCATACAATATTCTAGATGGGCCCTGGAGGCCCCCAGCAAGTGTTTCTTGTCCAACTAACTAGAGGCATGGCTATACTATTCAAAGTTTTCAATCTGGCATAGGAAACTGGCAGTAATATTTCACATTTCATGTACTCTTTCTGGTACACATCCCTGTATTTCTAGAATTTGCTATGCAAATAGGATGAGGCAGCTTTAGACTGGTTGGGTGGACTCAGTCTGATGTAGCTAGTTATAAGATATAAACATCTCACTATAGCTCAGTGCGATGCACTCAGAGCTCAAGTTACATGAGACCATGTTTTTGGTGTTGCTAAAAGGGTTTATTTCACAAGAGCCTCTTTGCTAAGTGGCAATGGGTTTTTTTTTTTGGGCTATTTCCATTAAGTATTAATACAACATCCTGTAAGACAAATCTTCTTTCCCTGCCATCAACTGGGATTTGTTTGGAAGAGATCCATTTATTTTTCTTTAAGTTTGTCACAGATTTCCATTTCCTCTGCAAATCCCAGGGTGCTACCACTATGCCCTGAAAAAAAGCTTTTGTTCATTTCTTTAGAGATTTAAGAAATGTTAAACCTGGTTGTCATCGGGACTGTGTCAAAAATAGAAATAGTCATATCTTTTTATGCTATGATACCCCAACTGGAGACAATCTGAGGTTTTAAATGAAAAAGTTTATATAACCAGGTTAATTTAAATTTACCATCTTCCATTTAGCAGCCTAATGATATTTTGGGGAAAGATTGTGGAGGTCAAGTTTATGTCTTGTGCAATCCTACCTCCCCTTCAATGCCCAGCATCCTATGTGAGGCATTTTGTATTGTTCCCAGGAAGCTTATGTTACTCCTTCTTTGACACTGGATGCAGGTCTACCTTACTTTATTGGACTTTTCTTTCTTCTCTACCTTTGTCTCTCCCCTTCCCCACTTGTAACATTGAAAAGAGTATTAAAATGATCTAAAATGTGTTATTAATACATCTTATTGTGTATTTTACCTTCCACAGAGTATTTGAGTTTTAACAGGACAATACTTTAAATCAAATGATTAGATTTAGATTAGATATGTGGTAAATCTATGAGAAAGATATTTTGGGATGGATTGGGGGACTTCTTGGATCATTACGTAGAATCATAAAAATAATAGGTCTGGGAGGAACTTTGAATGTTTACTAGTTCAACCTGTTGATTTTATAGATGAGTGAACTAGAGCCCAGAGGAGTAAAGTGAATTGTCTAAGGCCATACAGCTAATTAGTATCAGAACCAGGATCAGAACCTACTTTCAGTCCAGGGTTGTTTCTGCTCACATCACTTAGCACAGAACCTTCCCTGCTATGTATAAGACCAGTCCTGAATGCTATAGGGAATTTTATTTATTTATTTATCATTTTATTTTTTCCCAATTATGTGTAAAAACAATTTTGAACTTTCATTTTTAAAACTTTGAGTTCCAAATTCTTTTCCTTCCTTCCTCCCCACCTCCTTCATCGAGAAGGCAAACAATTTGTTGTAGATAATGCATGTGTAGTCAAGTAAAACATATTTCCATATTAGTCATGTTGTGAGAGAAAACAATCCAAACCAAAAAAAAAAACCTCAAGAAAAAATAGAAAGTAAAAAAAGTAGGCTTCAATTTGTATTCAGACACTATCAGTTCTTTCTCTGGGGATGGATAGCATAAATTCTTCAGAGTTGTCTTGGATAATTATATTGCTGAGAATAGCTGTCATTTACAGTTGATCATCTTAGAATATTGCTGTTGCTTTGTACACAATACATTTCACTTTGCATCAGTTCATGTAAGTCTTTCCAGGTTTTTCTGAAAGCATCCTGCTCATCATTTCTCATAACACAATAGTATTCCATCATAATAACATGGCACAATTTGTTGAATCATTCCCCCAATTGATGGATATTCTCACAATTTCAAATTTCCTGCCACCAGAAAAGAACTGCTATAAATATTTCCATATAGATAGGTCCTTTTCCCTTTTGTTTTTTATCTCTTTTTGGATACAGACCTAGTAGTGGCACTGCTAGGTCAAAGGGTATTTTATAGTCCTTTTGGGCATGGTTCCAAATTGCTCTAAAGAATGGTTGAATCAGTTCACAACTCCACCAACAGTGTATTTATGTCTCATTTTCCCTACATCTTCTCCAACATTTGTTATTCTTCTTTTCTATCCTATTAGGCAATCTAATAGGTATGAAGTAGAAACTCAGAATTGTTTTAATTTGCATCCCTCCAATTAATAGTGAAATAGAGCACCTTCTCAAATGGCTATAGATAGCTTTGATTGCTTCATCTGAAAATTGTTCTTGTCTCTTGATCATTTATCAGTCAGGGAATGCCTCCTATTTTTATAAATTTGACTCAGTTCTCCATGTATTTGAGAAACTTGCTTCAATTTTTTTTTCACAGTTATGCTAGTTAAATGTAGTTCTCTCCATCTTATTCCCTCACAGTTTATTCTGTTCTCTCTTTCCTTTCACCCTATCCCTCCTCAAAAATGTTTTGCTTCTGACTGACTACTGCCTCCCCTAGTCTGTATTCCCTTCTATCACAGGACCCCTTTCTCTTATCCTCTTCCCCTCCTACTTTCCTGTAGGGTAAGACAGATTTCAATACTTAATTGTGGAAGTATGTTATTTTCCCTTTGAACCAATTCTGATGAGAGTAAAGTTCACTCCCTCCCTTCCTCCTACCTCCCCCATCTTCTCCTCCATTGGAAAAGTTTTTTCTTGCCTCTTTTATGTGAGATAATTTACCCTATTCTATCATTCCTTTTCTGTTTTTTCCCCAGGGCATTTCTCTTTCTCACCCTTTAATTTTATTTTTTTTTTGGTTCGATCCCTTCATATTCAATTCACATCTGTGCCGTCTGTCTATATATACTCCTAACTGCCCTAATAATGACAAAGTTTTAATGAGTTACAAGTATCATCTTCCCATGTAGGAATGTAAACAGTTTGACCCTATTAAGTCCCTTATGATTGCCTTTCCTGTTTACCTCTTATGCTTCTCTTGAGTCTTGTATTTGAAAGTCAAATTTTCTATTCAGTGCTGGTCTTTTCATCAAGAATGCTGGAAAGTCCTCTATTTCTTTGAATATCCATTCTGCTCCCCCCCCCCCCCCCCCCCCCCCAAGGATTATACTCAGTTGTGCTGGGCAGGTGATTTTTGGTTGTAATTCTAACTTAATTCTAACAGTCCTCTGGAATATCATAATCTAAGCCCTCAGATCCTTTCATGTAGAAGTTGCTAAATCTTATGTTATCCTGACTGTGGCTTCACAATACTTAAATTTTTTCTTTCTGGCTGCTTGCAATATTCTCTCCTCGACCTGGGAGCTCTGGAATTTGGCTATGATATTCCTAGGAGTTTTCATTTTGGCATCTAGTTCAGGAGGTGATTGGTGAATTCTTTCAATTTCTGTTTTACCCTCTGGTTTTAGAATATCAGAGCAGTTTTCCTTGACAATTTCTTTTTTTGTTTGTTCATTTAATTTGTTTATTTTTAGTTTTCAACATTAATTTCCACAAGATTTTGGAATTTCTTTCCCCTACCCCTCACCCCCAAATAGCAATTCTACTGAATTCCCCTTCCCCCAATCTGTTCTCTTTTATATCCTCCCCCACCCCCTCTCTGATTTTCTAGTAGGGCAAGATGGATTTCTATACCCCAGTGCCTTATACATTATTTCTCAGTTGCATGTAAAATATAAATTTTAACATTTGATTTAAAAACTTTGATTTCTAGATTCTTTCCCTTCTTCCCTTGCTATCCACCCCTACTGGGAGGAAAAGTGATTCAATATAAATCATACATGTATAGTTACACAAAACATTTACATAACAGATATATTGTGAAAGAATGACTATATTTCCTTCTATCCTATCCTACCCCCACTTATTCTATTTTCTACTTTGACCCTGTCCCTTTTCAAAAGTGTGTGTTTCTAACTACCCTCCCCCCAATCCGCCCTCCCTTCTATCATCCTCCCTCTTATTCCCCTTCCCCCTCTACTTTCCTGTAGGTTAAGATACCCAATTTAGTGTGTACGTTATTCCCTCCTTAAGCCAAATTCAATGAGAGTAAGGTTGACCCATTCCCTTTTGCCTTCCTGTTCTTCCCCTCCATTGTAACTGTTTTCTCTTGCTTCTTTTATATGAGGTAATTTACCCTATTTAGCTCTCCCTATCTCCTCTCATTATATTCCTCTCTCACCTCTTAATTTTACTTTTTAGATATCATCCTTTCCTATTCAACCGATCCTGTGTCCTCTGTCTATGTATACATGTACACACACACACACACATACACACACATATATATATATACCCACTCACATGTATTTATATGCACATATACCATCATATATATTCCTTCATATATCCTCCTACTGAGAAAAGTCTCATGAGTTACAATTATCGTTTTACCATGTAGGAATGCAAATAGTTCAATTTTAATAAGTTCCTTATGATTTCTTTTCCCTGTTTACCTTCTCTTGCTTCTTGTATTTGAAACTCAAATTTTCCATTCAACTCTGTTTTTTTCATCAAGAATGCTTAAAAGTCCTCTATTTCATTGAATGATCATATTTCCCCTCAAAACATAATACTCAGTTTTACTGAGTAGGTGATTCTTGTTTTAATCCTAGATCCTTTGACCTCTGGAATATCATATTCCAAGCCCTTAGATATCTTAATATAGATGTTGCTAGATCTTCTATTTCCACAATACTCAAATTGTTTCTTCTTGGATGCTTGTAATATTTTCTCCTTGACCTGGGAACTCTGAAATTTAGCTATAATATTCCTTTTTGGACCCTTTTTGGGATATTTTTCAAGAGGTGATAAGTGAATTCTTTCAATTTCTATTTTGCCCTCTGGTTCTAAAATATCAGGGCATTTTTCCTTGAAAATTTCTTGAAGGATGATTTCTAGGTTCTTTTTTTGATCATGGCTTTCAGGCAGCCCAATAATTTTTAAATTCTCTCTCCTGGATCTATTTTCCAGGTCAGTGGTTTTTCCAATGAGATATTTCACATTGCCTTCTCTTTTTTCATTTGTTCGGATCTATTTTATGGTATCTTGATTCCTCATAAAGTCATTAGCTTCCATTTGCTCCAATTTAATTTTTTTTTTAAAGCAGTTGGGGTTAAGTAACTTGCTCAAGGTTACACGGCCAGTTATTTCTGGGTGTGGTGCTAAGTGTCTGAGCCTGGATTCAATCCCCAGGTCATCCTGACACTGGGGCCGGTGCTCTTACTCACTGTGCTACCTGGCTGCCCCTCCAATTTAATTTTGAAGGAATTATTCTCTTCAGTGAGTTTTTGAAATTGCTTTTCCATCTGGCAAATTTGGCTTTTAAAGGCATTCTTCTCCTCGTTAGCTTTTTGGGCCTCCTTTGCTATTTGAGTTAGTCTATTTTTTAAGGTCTTATTTCCTTCAGTCAGATTGTTGACTCTCTTTTCATGATTTTCTTTCATCATTCTCATTTCTCTCCCCAGTTTTTCCTCCACTTCTCTTACTTGATTTTCAAAATTCTTGTTGAGCTCCTCCATGGCCTGTAACTAATTCATATTTTTCTTGGAAGCTTTTGATGCAGGAGTTTTGACTTTGTTGTCTCCTGTTCCATGCTTTGATACTTTTTGTCCCCCCAAAAAGATTCTATGGTCTGTACCTCCTCTGCTTGCTCATATTGCCAGTCAATTATTTGACTTTTGACCTCTTTGTCATAGTAGAACTCTGCTTCCAGAGAGGAGAGCTTTGTCCCAAATTGCTGGGGTTTTCACAAATATTGTCAGAGGTCTGAGGAGGGAGCCCTCTCTATAGACACCACACTGGCTAACTAGCATTTCTCACCCCAGGACCCACCACCTGAGACTATGATCCAGATCCAAGCAGGTCAAAGTAAAAACAATTACCCTCTGAATGGTCACTTGGTCCCCCTAAAATCTATAAGCCAGGAGCTCCTGAGGCAGCCACGTGGCAGACACTGAATCTGCCATGCCTCCACCGCCTCTTGCCCTGGGGGGAAAGGCTGGACCATGCCCCTCCTTTCCAACAGAGTTCCTGACTTACCTTTTACTTTCTTTTTGGTGTTTATGGGTTGAAAAGTCTGGAAACTGCCACAGCTTCTGGTAATTCACTCTCCTAAAGTCTGCTCCAGCTGCCACTGCCTCCTTGGGGCCAAAACAGCCCAGCTCATGCAGGTCTGCACTCGGTTTGCAGCATGCTTCAATGAACCCTTCCTGTCAGCCTGCCAGACTGCCTTCAGCAGGAGATTTTTTTTCTCTGTGTGATTTTGTGGGTTCTGTAGCTCTAAAATTTGTTTAGAGTCACATTTTATAGGTATTTGAGGTGATTGTGGGGGGAGGTCATGGAATTTCCTGCTTGTACTCTGTCATCTTGGCTCTGCCCCTTCCAACAATTTCTTGAAAGATGATGTCTAGACTCTTTTTTTATTGTAGTTTTCAGGTTGTCCAAAAAATTTTAAATTATCTCTCCTGGATTTATTTTTTAGGTCAGTTGTTTTTCCAATGAGTATTTCATGTTGTCTTTTTTTCCTTCATTCTTTGGTATTGTTTTATTGTTTCTTGTGTTCTCATAAAGTCATTAGCTTCCATTTGATCAATTCTAATTTTCAAGAAATTGTTTTAGTGAGTTTTTGTATCTCCTTTTCTACTCGGCTAATTTTACATTTTAAGAAGTATATTTTTTTTCCTTCAGTGAAATTTTATGCCTCTTTTTCCATTTGATCAACTCTACTTTTCAAGGCATTTTTCTCCTCATTGGCTTTTTCTACCTCTTTTACCATTTGGCCTCTTCCATTTTATAAAGGTGTAATTTTCTTCAGTATTTTTTGTGTCCTCTTTATCAAGCTGTTGGCTCATTTTTTATGATTTTCTTGCATCACTCTCATTTCTCTTCCCAGTTTTTCCTTTACTTATCTTACTTGATTTTCAAAATTCTTTTTTTTTTCACTTCCATAACCTGAGGCCAATTCATATTTTTCTTGGAGGTTTTGTATGTAGGAGCTTTGATTCTGTTATCTTCTTCTGAATGTATTTTGATCTTCCTTGTCACCACAGTAACTTTCTATGGTCAAAATTTTTTTTCTGTTGTTTTCTCATTTTCCAGTCTATTTCTTGACTTTTAATTCTTTGTTAAAGTGGGGCTGTGCTTCCAGGGGTGAGAACACACTGTCCTAAGCTTCAGGGGTTTTGTGTAGCTGTTTTCAGAGATACTTCTAGATACCTGTAAGTTTTCAGTTCTTTCAAAGTGGTATGATCTAAGGAGAGTAGATCTCCTGGCCTGTGCCCTGGTCTGTGAGTGATCATAGGCACTCTTTTCTGCCCTGGAATGTGACAAAGGTCCCTGTTCCCCTTGCAGCTGCAAGCTCTAGTGTGTTACTGCTTCTCACCCTGGTACTTCCATCCAAAACTATGACCCAGATTCAAATATGGGCAGAGTAACTCAGTCCTGACCCCAGTGTCAGCAAAAAGACCCCTGTAATCTCCTTCTCTCCAGTAGTTCAACCTCCTTATCATCTGTGGGCTGAGAGCTCTGGAAGCAGCCACTGCCACTGCTGATTCAGTGGCTCCCAAGGTCTGCTCCTGGTTTGCTAGGGCCTGGTCTGTGCTTGTCCAGGCTGCGTTCTACTCTCACCCAGGTGTATAGACCTTTCCTGCTGACTTTCTTCGTTGTCATTGACTGGAAAATTATTTCACTTCATCTTTTTTGTGGGTTCTGCCACTTCAGGAATTATTTTATGGTGTTAGTCAAAGGTGTTTGAGGAGAGCTCAGGTGAGTCCCTGCCTTTTCTCCACCATCTTGGTTCAGCCTCCTATAGGGAATCTTTGAAAACCATTTTGTTTAGGAATAATTCATTGGATGAAACTAATTTTACTTCCTGTTTTTTTTTTTCCCTTGTCAATTATCTCTTTGATGTTTGGGCAAATTAATTTTCTTCAGTGTATTGTTCCTGACAAGTCATCCTTCTATGTTTTCTGACATAATAATTTTCATAGGAAAAATGCTAAAGACATATTTAGCTTATATGGAACCTTGGCAAGTCTTTGGAGAACCTTCACAGGCCTTGTGTCAGCAAGGTTCTAGGCATGTACCAAATCAATGAAGACATTCAGGAATATGGACACGGGGTTACTGTACTACACTTAAATACAGATGGGTAGTAAGGAAAGAGGTGTGACACTGGACAAAAATACTTAAAAACTGATAAATCATCTATAGCAGAGGTTGTTAGAAGCCAATAATAATTTATTTAGCACCTATTTATGTGCTAAGAACTGTGCTAAACATTGGGGATAAAAAGACCATTCCTACTCTTAGGGATCTCGCAGTCTAATGGGGGAAACAACACGTGGACAACTATTTATAAGCAAGGTATGTACAGGATAAGTAGGAAATGATCAACAGAGGGAAGGCACTCGATTTAAGAGGGATGCTTCCTGTAATAGGTGGGATTTTAGCTGGAACTTGAAGGAAGACAGAGGGACAAGGAGGGAGGGCATACCAGGAAAGGGAGACAATCAATAAAAATGCCCAGAGCAAAGAGATGCAAGGCCCTGGTAAGAAGTCCTTTCTCTTAGATGATGGACTTATGATGATCTGAGAGTTAGCATTTGTGGATTGTAGGATATTCTAGGAGATTTGGGGGAGGGAAATTTGCCATGACTGGTCTTCTCTTTCTGAAGAGTGAAACATGATGTGTTTCATTGTGTGTCTAATTTGTTTAAGCGTATGTTATTGACACTGATCACTATTGCATGCTTCTGTGATGCTTCATGCTTGTTGTGATAATGTTTTTGATTTAATCTATAATGAGCAAAATAGCTAGGTTAGGTCTTGAAATCATTGTAAAATTTTAGACCTGAACCCTCAGAGTGGGCTGAATTATTACAGGAGTACTTGTTGACTTGGAAGGACAAAGATGTTGAGAATGTCCTCTAAGGTAATGAAAGCTATCTGTAGAAGATGTGAAATATCCCCTTCCCTCCTCCCTATCTCGTTTCCTTTCTTCTTTCTTTCTTCTTCTTCTCTATTTCTCTTTCCCTTCCCTTCCTCCCTCCCTCTCTCCCTCCCTTCCCTTTTCCCTTCATTCCTCTCTTCCCCTTTCCCTCCCTTCCTTCCTTCTTCCTTCCTCCCTTCCTTCTTCCTTCCTTCCTTCTTCCTCCCTCCCTCCCTTCCTTCCTCCCTTCCTTCCTTCCTTCCTTCCTTCCTTCCTTCCTACCTTCC
>NW_027187263.1:2131335-2146905 GCF_028583685.1 Petaurus breviceps papuanus | reverse complement strand
TCCTTCCTTCCTTCCTTCCTTCCTTCCTTCCTTCCTTCCTTCCTTCATCATTATGGATGTGAATCTGTGCTTTCATGAATCCAATGATTTGATCCATTTGCCCCCATCCCCTACCAATTCTCATTTGTTCTGTCCCTGTCTTATACATTGCCGGTTAGGTTCATCACTAATAATGTCATTACTTTCATTTCTATTTCATCTTTTGTTCATTTGTTTGTTCTGAGAGCACCACCCTATCTTACCCAGACCAGAAGTAGTATAGTGGCCATTCATAGGGTGATCCCTCTACTAACTGTTGCAGAATTTTTAATGCCCATTTTTCTGGCCCTTCTTAGGCAGCCTGGTACAGTTATGTGACTGACTTTAGTCCTCCTCTAGCTCAAAGCTTTTGAGCTGAAGCAATTTACCAGCCTCATCTTCCTGTAATAGCAGAGATTACAGGCATGTACCACCACACCCAAAGATCACATTATTTATTTACTTTATTATGAATGTGACAAATATCAACACACATGAACATCTCCCCATACAAGGAACAGGAAGGAAGCCCTTATGTGGAGTTCTTATGTACAGGTCTTTATCTGCAACTTTTGTTTAAGCATATTTAAAATTTATCATGGTAGTTAGAACAATGTCAGTGTCCTCTACTGAACTTTTTCCAGCCCTCTTCTGATTATTTTAAGTGATAAATTAGTACTCCTTTCTTCCTTTTAATGCCATTACTTTATAAAGTTATAACTTGTTTAATGAGCTTAGATAAAAGGTAATAAAAGCAGAAGCATTACTGCCATATGATATAGATGAATATTCCATCAGATTTTGGGTACTATATCCTTAATAAAAGCAGAAACTTCTCTGGGTCAAAGTTATAAGATCATAGATTTAGATCCAGCAGACACCTTCAAGTTCATCTGGTCAAACCCTTTAATTTTACAGATGAGAAAACTGCAGCCCAGGGAATCTGCAAATTCTCTGAGGGAGCCACATACTCAGTAATTCAATAAATTCTGTAAACATTTATTAAGTGCATATTATATATAATGTCGGAGGTGTGATCTTTCTCTTTTTTTAGCCCTGAGATTAGAGTTCAGTTTTTGAGTGTTCCCATCTGAGAGAGTAGAAAAGGCAATTCACTTATAAGTAGGGATGTGCTGTCTCTGGCAGGAAATCATGGAGTGACTGGTGGCTCTCCTGGAAGATGCACATAGTGGAACCAGCTGGGAGGAGGCAGCCTGTGATTTTCCTTTGCCACAGGTCCACAGATGTGTACTTCCTTGTTTTTGTCCATCTTTGCTCTCACTTCCAATCAGGTACACAGACATCTATCCTTATCTTCAAACTTTCATTTCTGGAACAGGATCCCTTCAAAGATAAAGATATGTCGATAAAGGATCTGCCATGTCCTGGAGAACTGCCCCCCTCCCCTTTTCCCACCCGTTCCCCTTTTCCAATGTCTTTGAAAAGCCCACAATCTAGGGACTCGTGTCCTGATGTCATTGCTTACTTTCAAGTCCATCAGCTGGAGGAAGGATGACCTTACCCCCAACTCTATAATGCTGCTGCTAGCGATACCATCGCTACTGTTGGTACCTTATCAGTCAAACCACTTAGTAGGGTACTCTGCTGCTCATGAGATGCACAGCCTTGGGAGTTCATTTTTCCTTTTTGAGCCTGAGTTTCTTCATCCATAAAATGAGGGTCTGACTCATTGGCTTTACCAGACTGTCAATGGGGTCCATGACATAAAAAACTTTTAAAGATCCCTGGCCTAAATGATCTTTATATCATTTGAAGCCTTTTGGCTTCAAAATTCTTAGTGTGATGAAAGCGCTGATAGATTTGGAGTCAGGAGACTTGGGTTCAGATCTTAATTTTGATACTTAACTTGTGTGACCATGGGCAAATCACTTAACATTTCTGAGACTCAGTTTCATCATGTGTAAAATGGGTTTTACATGTGGTACCTCCTCCACAAGATGATGAGAAAGTTGTTTTCTTTCTTTTCTTGGTCTTTTTGGAGGGGGGAAAGCAAGGCAATTAGGGTTAAGTGACTTACCCAAAGTCACACAGTTACTAAGTATCAAATTTCTGAGGCCTTGAACTCCGGTCCTCTTGACTCCAGGGTCCACGCTTTATTCACTGTGCCACCTAGCTGCCCCGAAAGTTGCTTTCTAAAATATACAGTAATACATAATTATGAATTATTATGATATTGATGCTGCTGAATTTTATTCTAATTTTAGCAGATTATTTTCTTGTCTTTCACAATATGTCTTGACTACAGCCATATCCATGCCATGATTTGCTGATATCTACTAAGCTGAGGAGACCCATTCAGAATTCCCCTTTCTACCAATTATGTGTATTTCTTCTTTCTCTCCAGCTGAAACTGTAGTTAGTGTTCATCACCTCTGAGTAAAGCATCGAAGTGACAAACTTTATTGAATGGAAAGAATTATCTAGCTTCACAGATAAGGAATGGCAGTATATTTATTACTCTAAGGCCACATTTATGTAATTCAATTCGACAAACAAGTATTAGTGCCTAATATTTCTAAGGCACTACACTGGGTCTTGGGGACTCAAAGATGATAAAGGACCCAGACCTTGCCCTCAAGCTTATGCTCTAATTGGAAGGACAGGGACATAAGATAAACTATGATAAAAATAATAACTGGGAAATAAAGCAGAATGTGAATGGGCAAAGGTAGATTTTGGACAGTGTACTAAAACAAATTTGAGGAAAATGATTTATTCTAATTAAAGCATTGGCAAATAAAAGGAGCTGTTGTATTTGTTTATAATTGTCCCTTTTAGAGCTGCTGATGGATGAAAACTAATTTGTCTGGTATAGCCCTCCCATTGCATGTATTCAAAAGGCCTTACTCCCTCTCCCTCACCATCCCCTAGATTGGCACAATTAGGGTTAAGTTCCTCTCATTCCCCACTCCTTATTTCATTATTTTACTGGCCCACTAGACAATAGGGAAGTCTCCCATTGGTGCCAGTCAGCTCCTTGTCCAAAATTCTGTACCAGTTTGAATATTGAAGGACTCTAACCCTTCTCTTGTAGTGATGGGGGTGGTACACCTGTTGGAATCTGGTTTTCGACTCCCCTTGTGAGTAGTAAAGTAATAAAGTCTTGTTAAATACTATCTCTACATGGCTCTGTTGCCCTTAACCCAACCTTTCCTGTATGATAATGCCCAAGGAAATTACCAGGAAAATTCTGTGTCCAGAGAACCACATTTCCTGGATTAAATCATACTGGATTGGTTTATTTAAATATGCTCTTAAAGCATCAGATCTGTTTGCATAAACAAGTTTGGAGAAAAATGGATGGCAAATAAGGTTGACTGATAGGTTTGCTTTAGCCTACTTTGCTTATAACTGAATAATTATGAAGGTATCTTCACAAATATGGTCCCTTCCTTCCAGCCCCCGTGGATTTTTGATATTTTTTGAACAGTACCTCTTTGAACTTCATAAATGTTTCCTGAACTGAACTTAATGTCCATGAAGTGGAGAATCCAGACAATCATCCAGATAATTCAGATTATAAAAGCCTTTCATTTAATAAATACTTGGCAGTTGATTACCTGGTAAGGTGGATCTTTGGATCTGAGTTATCCTGGCCGAGGTATGAAGACAAAGCCATAGACAAACTATTTTGTTTTGACCCTTGGAACAGGCTGTGCTTGGGTCAGATAGATTAATTACTTGCCCCCTCCTGGAATTTCTTCTAATAGTTTCAGTTTCATCTATCGTGTTTTGGCCTATATTGTGACTACTTCTATGGATATCATAATTCTTCTATTAGCATCTAAGGTCTTTGAAGGAAAAGTATTATGTTTTATTATAGCTTTACTTCCCCAATGACTATTATAGTTCCTTGAAAAGAGTATGTACTAACTATGGTTTTATTAGAATTGAATTGAAAAGACAGACAGACAATCCTCCTGGCATCAGGCAAGGGCACCCTGTCTGGACGGGAAATACTAAGTAAAGTTCTTAAATATTTTTCTGGATCAAATAGGTGTATCTGATTTGAAAATTAACAAAATATCTTTATCTCTGTCATATTCTTCCTCACCATCATCATCATCTGCCAAAGCCTTTGGATGCTGTTCACGCAAGTATCTATTTAAAGCTATTTGACTCCACACAGTCCATTCAAAATACAATTTAAAAGCATTCACCTAATCTATTCCCCCCTGTAAACAATGAGTCTAGTTTGATTGTAGAAAAAGAAATATTGGCAAATTTTCTATTGAAGGGCTTTGAACATTGGGCAAGAAAAGAGTGCCTTCAGGGGACTGGCTAAACACTTTGAAAACCCCAAGGAGCTTTGTATCTAGGCCTAACCTATCACCTTCGAACAGTTTTCTAAAAACAAGATCTTTCAAGTCCCATCTAAAAGACCGGTGTGCAACAATTTGAAGAATGAGGTTTCCCTTTGTGTCAGATTATAGAACTCAGCGGCTTTGACCTTTTTGTTCTATTCTGTTTCCAATTTAAGCAGGGGAATTATTCATCACTGGAAAATGGTGTTCTTCATATCATCAGTCCTCCTCAAAGTGCTAACTTTGATCATCAAGTACATAGTGCTGAGAATACTACTTCATTCCTAGACCATCCTTAACACTGGCCCAATCATAAACTGGCCTTTATGAGGTTGACCCTCCTGGAAGTGTATTATTGGCTAGGTTAATTTTGGGGTTGCGGTCACTAAAAATGACACTATCCTATAACTTAAAATTCTTACTTTGCTTTTACAACTCACACTTTTCCTAATACCTTTCAACTTTAATTTTTATTTTTTTTTACAAAAGGAAAATAATTTGATTTCTTCTTTGTTTAAGGCACAACCTGATTGAGTAGAAATTCAATTAACCAACAATCATTTACTAAATGACTTTTATTAAGCGCCAAGCACTCTACTAGGGGATATAAAGATAAATTTTAAAAGCATTCCTGCGTTCCTGGAGCTTACATTCTATCAGTGGAGAAAATATGTATGTATGCATTAAAACTTTAATAACATGGCACTTACATGCCAGGTACTGTGCTAAGCTCTTTACAATTATTATCTCATTTGATCTTCACAACAATTCTGGGAGGTAGGTGTTAGTATCCCCATTTTTTCAGATGAGGAGACTGAGGCAAACAGAGGTTACATGACTTGCTTGGGGGGTCACACAGCTAAGGAAATGTCTAAGTCTGGATTTGAACTCAGGCCTTTCTGACTCTAGGCCTAGTGTTTCATCCACTGTACCATTTGGCTGCCTACATTTAGTAGATTAAAGCTTCAAAGACTTTTGAAACATCTTGTATATACAGCACATGTATTCACATATGCATAACATATACATGCATGTATATGTGTACACAAGAAATGCATTATGTGTGTAAATATACATATGTGCACACACATATGTACACATACACTCTCTCTATATATAGCAGAGAGGTAGTACAGTGGATAGTGTGCTAGACCTGGAGTCAGGAAGAATTATCTTCCTGAGTTCAAGATACTTACTAGCTGTGTGACCCTGGGCAAGTCACTTAATTCTGCTGGCCTCAGTTTCCTCATCTGTAAAATGAGCTGGAGTAAGAAATGGCAAACCACTCCAGGATCTTTGCCAAGAAACCCCCAATGCAGTCACAAAGAATTTGACACAATTGAAATGACTGAACAATATGTATAGTGGACAGAGAGTTGGCCTTGGAGTCAGAAGGCCCTGAATGCAAGAGCCTACATGTGACACATAGACTGTGTGACCCTGGGTGAGTCAGTTAATTTCTTAGTGCTTTAGGCAATTCTTAAGACACCAATATTGGTGGAGCAAACTTCCTTATCCAGGAGTTATATAATAATGAAATCACATGTCCAATCCCGAGCCTTATGGTTGGTTAGTTGGTTGATTCTGGTCCTTCATTCTTGAAGAGTAGCAAAATAACACCGCTATGTTATAGTCAAATTTCAACATGTCTGACTGTGCGGCTGATCAGACCAATATGAGCTCAGAATGCTCTACCACAGGTCGGGCACAAGTAATCTATGTGAACATTTGGGGTGGATTCTCTAAATTGGCACATCTCGCGTTTCCTTTGAGCTTCTTGAATTCTGCTTTGCCCATAGAGCACAGCACCTTCTCTGATGAGGGCATGCTGCTCTGGGCAGTCCTGTGCCAGTGTTTCCCATGTCACACAATCTCTTAAGAGAGACCTTGAGAGTGTCCTTGTATTGCTTATGACCACCATGTGAGCACTTGCCCTGTGTGAATTCTCCACAAAATAGTCTTTTAGGCAAGTGTACATTTGGCATTTCAACAATGTGGCCAGCCCAACAGAGCTGCACTTCTTAAGTCAAGTTTGAATGCTTGACAATTTAGTTTGAGAACGGACCTCAGTATCTGAAGCCTCATCTTGCCAGGTGATCTTCAGAGTCTTCCTAAGATAATTCAAATGGAAGTGATTCAGTTTCCTGGAACAGTGCTGGTATGCATAAATATATCCAGAATACACACAGAATCAATACATGATAGGTTGGGGATTGAGGGGGGAGCTGAGGGCAATCAGGGAGTTTTTCATATGGAAAGTGGTTTTTAAGTGAGTCTAGAAGGAAACAAGTGATTCTGAGGGACAGAGATTTAACTCACTGCTAGTCCTCCACAATGTGGCTCATTTATCAATCCATCACTAGCTTTTCTTACCTTCTATTGTAGGGACAATATAAGAACTGACAAGCAACAGAAATCTACATGCTGTTTTCCATTCTTACATCCTTTTCTTTGAGGATCAAAGACTCTCCCTTCTAGAAGGTCTTTTTTCTTTAACAGACTTAAGATCTGTCTCATGTTGCGACATGGGCAAGTATTACAGTTTTAAATGATGCTATTATTACCTAGTCAAGTAGGGGCATAATTGATAGAGCACTGGGCTTGTAGCAAGGAAGACATGAGTTCAAATCCAGCCTCAGACACTTAACTTTGTGACTGTGCAAGTCCCTTGACGCCTGCCTATCTCAGTTTCCTAAACTTTAAAATGGGAAGTATAATAATACCTATCCGCTAGGGGTGTTGTGCAAATTAAATGAAATAATATTTTTTAAATGCTTAGCAAAGTACCTGGTATATAGTAAGTGCTTAATAAATGCTTGTTTCCTTCCTTCTTTCATTTATTCCACATGATATTTGAACTATTTCAGTTTAATTTCATAAAAAACTTTTTTTTAAAGTTCTGAAATGATAATGAAAATTTGATCTAAAATCAAGCAGAACAAGATTACATTCTATATAATTACATTTTGGTAGTTCACTAAAAAAAAAAAGAAAGATTTGCTGTTGTGTGTTTTCAGTAATAGCTTATGTGCTGGAATTCAGACATCTGGCAATCTTACCTATCTAGGACATCGCTAGGATAGGAAGTAAGCCAAAAATAAATGAATAAATAAAAGACATCGAAGCAGTCAAAATCCACATCCTAAAAACTCCTTTACTTTATTCATGGAAGATACTCTAAGACTTTTATTTGAAACTTCTTTAGTGATATTTGACGCAATATTCTAACAAGTTTGCTGATCTAGTTTCCAAGTCCATAGCAAATTAGAAAAAGTAATTAGAAGAGGAAGAGGAAAAAATATTAAAAGAGGAGTCAGGGCCTCTATATTGACAGTAGAGTGACATTGGGGCGTTCAGGGAAAGCTGCACCTCTGGTGCCAGGGCCTGCAGAGCCCTTTCCAGGGCTGTTCATCTTTGGCATCCACCTTCACTAACTCTTATGTGTCTCCAAGAAGCTGAAGTATGCACCGTGACCATACCCTGGCAAACCATCTTGGCAGATGGGCCAAGGCTGAGGGTAACGGACAGGCTTCAGATCTATTGTGACTTAGAGGGATGTCTTCCCCAAGCAAGCGAAGACTTCCAGCTGAATGGATGGATGAGAACAAGTCATTCCAATGGCCATAAAGGCAGTTGAAGCAGACACTGGGGAGCACTTTGAACTTGATCAGGCATCAGAGACAGCTCGGTCATCTACTGCACCCTGCACAATGGCCATTTATCTCGACTTTCGTCCTGCCACTGTACTTCGATAACTCAGGAAGTTATATAATAATAATATAATAAGGCTGACGACTTTGTGCAACTGCCTCACTTAAATTCAACTTACTCACAAGTCATCACCCTCCATGTCATTGGTCTTCTTGGAAGATGAAGGACAAGCAACAACAATAGCAATAGTGAGAAGGTCAGTGTTAAGACAAAAAGTGCTTAACAGGAAGCTGAAACCCCAGATAAATATGGAAGAGGTATTGGTTGTGGCAGCAAGCACCCCAGCATCCCCGAAGTGGCTGGAAAAACAGGTTCTTGGATCTGCTTAGCGAAAGGAGAGCAACTCAAAATGGGTTAACAAGCTTACTTTGATCCATCAAACATATATCGTTTACCTCATTCAGGGGGAAAAGTCAGTGCCCTGAACTTCAGACAATACAAACAAGTTACAATCAGAAGTTACAAGCAGACAGAGAAACAGACCAGCAGACAGGCTTCCAGCTGTCTGGCCATTACATCCATACCTAGTTAGCTGCCAGAGAGGGAAGCACCAACATCTGGGTTTTCAAAGCAGGGGGCTCAACGGCTGCCCAGAGTCTCATCTGGCTAAATCACACAGCTCTTCCCAAAGTGAGTCCCAAAGCAAAACCTCACATCAGGGTATATATAGCCTTATCCTGGCTCAGAGACCATCACAACCCTCTTGACCACTACTCAATCACAAGGTAACAAGGTGTGGGCCTTCCTGAAAAACAAGCTTTCTGCCATGGGCTCCATGGGACCACATTCAGCCTATCAGGGGGCAGAGTATATTTTCAAATCAGGGAAGGTTCTCAGAGTCACTTAAGCCTATCAAGGGGCCAAGGGGCAAGGAAGATCCTAAGATTCCCATTACAATTGTAGATATGAATTCTGAGTCAGAAGTATTTCAGGACTTGAGCTAGGTAAATGTCTTAATACTCAAAAAAGGGAGGATAAGATTATTTAAATTAAGTTGATGAACTTGACTTTGATTTCTGGAAAAACTCTTTTTATTGATAATGAGGGAAGACAATACCCTATGGGACATTCATGGAAACTAAACTGAGCTCCCCTGGGTATTTCTGGGGACATGAGTTCAGCATCGAAGGACTCATACTATACAACAATCCCTCAGTACCTGTGATGAGAATTTTTCTTGTCAAGGATACTGGAATGGTTTGCCATTTTCTCCTCTGGTGGATTGAGGCAAACAGAAGTGAAGTGACTTCCCCAGGCTGACACAGTAAGTAAGTATCTGAGGCTGCATTTGAACTCAGGTCTTCCTGATTCCAACCTAGCACTCTACCTACTGAACCACCTACCTGCCTCCTAGGAGAAGAGGTTAAATGACTTGTCCAAGGTCACATAGCTAGTAAGCATGTAAGGTCAGATTTGAACTCAGGTCTTCCACACTCCAGGCCCAGTGCTCTATCCACTGAGTCACCTTTGTTGTTATTCAGTCATTTTCTGGTTGTGTCCAACTCTTTGTGACTCAATTTGGGGTTTTCTTGACAAAGATGCTGGAATGGTTTGCCATTCCCTTCTCCAATTCATTTTACAGATGAGGAAACTGAGGCAAACAGGGTTAAGTGACTTGTCCAGGGTCACACAGCTAATGAATATCAGAGGTGGGATTTGAACTCAGGTCTTCCTGATTCCAGACCTGGCACTCTATCCACTACACCACCTATATGTCTGCTAATGTGTAATCTTTGGTCACACATTATTAAAGAGATAGTTTGTGGGGTGGCTAGGTGGCACAGTGAATAGAGCACTGGCCCTAGAGTCAGGAGGACATGAGTTCAAATCTGGCCCCAGACACTTCACACACACACACACACACACACACACACAAACTAGCCATGTGACCTTGGGCAAGTCACTTAACCCCAACTGCCCTAGGTTCCCCCCTCGAAAAAGCAAAAAAAGAAAAAAGAGAGATAGTTTACTAGCCTTTAGAAAAAGAAATGGGGGGGAGGGGTCACTTAAGACTCATAGCTTTATCAAGAACAAGCCATGATAAACTTATCTATTTGTTCTTTCGACAGGTAGATTAGATGTATATTATAGACAGTTTACCTGAAATTTCACAAAAATTCTGACAAAGCCTCTTATATTACCCTTGTAGACAAGATATAAAGATGTGGCCTTGATAATTTGTATGCTTGGTTAGATTTAAAAGGATGACCCTAAGAGTAGTCATTATTGAATCAACGTGAAGGGAGGGTTCCAGTGGAATGACCCAGGAATTTGCCTTTGGTCTTATGCTTTCAAAGTTTTTGTAGTCCAAGATACTCCTGGATGTTTAGATGTCACACTTATTGAAGTTGCAGATGAAGTAGGAGTAATGAATTGTGCCTTGGGTAACAGAATCAGGATCCTAAAAGATCTCAGTAGGCTAAGACAGGTTAAATTGAAGGTGTCATTTACGGGGAATCAGTTTAAAATACTACACTTGTGCTAACAAAACAAAATTTAAAAAACTGTAGAAGCATAAAATGGAGAAGGCATGACTAGACAAAGGTGGGTGTGAAAAGTCTACTTGTCTTTAGTAGATTGCGAGCTTAACTTGAATCGTCAGTGTGATGTGACAAGCTAAGAAAAAAAATGCAGTTTGAGGATACAGTAAGAGAAGCATTATGTTCATAATGAAAGGATTGAGAGTCTCATTGTACTTTCCTCTAGCTAAGACACTTCTGGAGTACTATGTTTAGTTATGGGCACAACATTTTAGGAAGAACACTGAGAGGCGGGAACACCCAAAGAATGGTGTCTAAAAAGGTGAGGGGAATGGAGAACATTCATGTGAGTTTCAGGTGAAGGAACTGGGGAATTTTCACCTGCATAACACTTGGGCAGGACATGATAGCTATCTCCAAATATTTGAAGTACTCTTATGTGGCAAAGGATTTACAATACCTATGCTTAGATCAGAAGGAAGAGCTAGGGGACTATAATGGTAATGGTAATTTGAAGATCTTCCCAGCCTGTAATAGGCTGAATGTAATCGCCTGGAACCTCTGGTGAGAGGAGTTTGCTGAAGGGTGGGGCAGAGTCCACAGGAAGTTGGGAGTCAGAGCAGTTAGAGTTGGAAGGAGGAGAGGACTCACCAAAGTAGATAGCTAGGCTTGTGAGTGTTTGTTTGTGGGAAGGCTAAAGCATGGTGTGGCTCTCTGCTGTGTTAAGGTGTATTAATTTCCTTGCTGCTATGGTGGATTCAGTTTCCTGGTGTTGAGGTTTGGCTCTCTGGCATCTGAATAAATGTTTTGCTTCTGTCTTTATATGGAGAGTCTGTTATATTTTGTGATTGAAAATTATGCTGGCATATTAATAGTTGTCATCGGTCCTGTGAATATTGTGTTGGCACTATAGCGGCAAAGCATAGAAGGTGAAGAGAGGAAGATTTAGGCTTGACATAAGGAAAACTTTGTAATAATTAGAACTGTCCAAAAGAGAAAATGGTTGCTTTGAAGGGGCAAAGGTTTCCCTCTCACCATAGGTCTTCAAAGAGAAGTTGAATGACTATGTCAGGGATGATACAGAGAGAATAGTTGCTCAGGTCCAGGCTATGCTAGATATTTCCTATGGTTCTAGTAGTCCCTGAGGACATTAGCCCAGGATAGAAATTAATATTCAGAAGTATCATAGGATTTAGAATTGGGAGAGAATTTAAAGACCTACCAGTCAATCTTTTCATTTTAAAAAGGATGATATAACTCAGAGATTAAATAGTTTGCCCAAAGTCACACTGATTTATCTAAATAAGCAAATCTACATTTAATTATCTTTTTCACTAAAGGAGATGCTGAGATATGCTCTGATTCAAATTCAGGTCTTATAAAGAAATATGAACTATCAAAAATGCTAAGTTATGTTTGGAACCCTCTGGAGAGATGGCAGAGAAGAAGTGATAATATTTTAGAAAGTTTTGAGCCAAATTGGTTAATTTTAAAAAAAGATTATTTTTAAAATAGTAATTCCAGGTTATATTTTATTAAGCACTTTAGAGTTTATAAAGTACTTCCTCACGATGGCAAGAAACAACTCATTATAATGATTAAAAAAACAACTGAAGTTTTGAACAATTTGTTCACATGTTCAGTCATGGAAATCAATCTTATGCCTTAATTTCTGATCTTCTGACTGCAAGTCCAGTACTTTTTGCCCTATTACACACGTATAAATTTTTTCTTAAGGGTTTTGCATGTTGTGTGCATACATATACGTACAAAGAATTTATTGTATGTATACATACAAATATACACCCTCTGTCCAGACTGTGGTATCCAGTTAAATGGCCAGATTTTGAGTTGGTATGTCAATACATATACCTTGAACAGAAACTGTAGCTGGTCAGTGATGTGGGCTTAGAATAAATTAAGATGAAGAGAGTAGGCTGGATTGCATCTGGGGAATTATACTTTCAAAGATCTGAGACTACTCCCTGGCACAAAAATAAATATAAATGTTTCAGTGATGTTTATCAATCTTAGAACATCACAATTCTCAAAGAATTAAAGTGATAAGTGACTCAAAGGGAAATGGAAAATTAGTCTATGTTCCATTCTGATTTAGTGG
This sequence comes from Petaurus breviceps papuanus, assembly GCF_028583685.1. Lineage (NCBI taxonomy): Eukaryota > Metazoa > Chordata > Mammalia > Diprotodontia > Petauridae > Petaurus > Petaurus breviceps. Next base: position 2,134,252 of record NW_027187263.1, on the reverse strand, counting down.
AAAGGGTGAGATTAGAAACCATAGAACTGAAATTCCAGGCAGACCTTTGTTCATCCCTCTCAACCCTGATGCCTAATAACTCTTAATGGAACTGAATTCCCCTTGAGATTTCTCTAAATATACATTATATGGCTAATGTGAATCCGGATGCTTTCAATGAGGCCAGTAACTGAACAGATCAATCTGTATACCCAGTAGCTTGGTCTACTTATTCCCTACAGATGCCATGTCTGAAGGGGGTGCTGGAGAGTGGCATATATTGCTAATATACTGGAGTATATTATGAAGTATATCCCTCAGCATCCCTCTTCATGAAAGGACCGATGAAGTGCAAATTTGTTCTCTTGTCATCTGAAAATTCCTCACCTACATAAAACACAACAGTAATAATAATGGTGGCTTACTGTATAGTGCCTTAAGTTTTGCTTAACATTTAAAATTTTATTTGATTTTTCACTATTTAGTAATATAAATGTAAATTGGTGATGCAGTGGATAGAGTGCTGGGTCAGGAGTTAGGAAGACCTGAGTTCAAATCCAGCCTCAGACACTTACTAGGCATGTGGCCCTGAGCAAGTTGCTTAACCCTGTTTGCCTCAGTTTCCCCATCTGTAAAATGAAGTGGAGAGGGGAACGGCAAACCAATCCAACCCCAAATGAGGTAACAAAGAGTCTGATATGACTAAACGTCTTAACAATAACAACAATAATATAAATTCCTCCATTTTGCAGATGAAAAAGCTGAGAGGTTAACTGACTTGACAGTGGTCACAAAACTACTAAAAATATGAGAAGAGATTTAAACCCAAGTCCTCCTGACTTCAAATCCACTTCTCTGTCTTCAGTAAGAATAAACTCTTCTCTTGTAGGCTATTGCGTAGTAGAAGGAGTTAGAACTGAGAATCAAGAGACCTAAGGTTTGGCTCTGACTTTGCTGCCTGGAACAACCCACTTAAATACTCATAAGTCTCAGTTTCCTCACCTCTTAATTCAGGTGTTAGCTAAGGGTTCTTCCTATTCAATGATTCCATGAAAGAAGACTAAGATCGGATCCCATTTCACCTTCCTAGATGGAATTTAGGAAAATTATTTGTTACCACCAGTCTATGTCTATGTTCAAATTCTCTGCCCAGTGATGATACAATTAGATAATTTTTTAGAAACACCTTGCAGTGAGTTGCTAATCCCAACATCACTGAATGTGCCCTGAATCTCACATGGAGCCAAATTTTGCTGTGTCATCGAAAATCAAGATGTTTCATCATCTGATGAGATGCCACCAGTTGTCAAGCGATAATGAATGCAGTATTAAATTTCACCTCTTTAAACCTCTGTTTAAAAAGGTTCCTACTTTTTCTTGCTTAAGCTTTTGAAGATTATCTGGTATAAGCTTAGTCTTGTAACTGAAAATTTCAGAAGAAAGAAGTTAGTGCTGAGCCAGGTTAGCTATTGGAAAGAGGTCAATGTCGAATCAAAGACATCTGCTTTATTAACTACAGAAAGTTTCATGTTTAATTATGTGACCCAATCTTGCTTAGGGGTTTTTATGTTGGGGAGAGAGTCATGCATGGACTATTAAACTCCCATTCCAAAAAGTAAATATGACATTATTAATATTGTTATTAATGTGTAGATAATATATAATATATGCATCATATAATATATTAATAATAGTTATTAAATTGTCAGAGATATATAAATAGGCTAAAAGTACAGGCTATTACTGTTGTTAAAAAACACAACTATATTTTAAATATCAATTTTCACAACATTCAAAATGTAGATAACAAGAACTTACTGAGATAAACTGTAGAAAAGTTTCTTAACCTTTTTTATGTCATGGACTTCTTTTGTAGTCTAGTGAAAACTATGGACTGTTCCTTAGAAACATGTTTTTAAGACATAAAATTAAAAAAAGTACACCAGGATTACAAAGGAAATAATTTATATTGAAATTCAATTATCTAAATTAAAAAAAAAGTTCATGAATCATTGTTACAGAGGCATACCCTCTGAAGGTTCATACCTTCATCAAGGGTGGAGAACCTGTCATCTTGAGGCCACATGTGGTCCACATATGACCCTTTGACTGAAACCAAACTTCACAGAAGGATTTGTTCTGTGAAGTTGGGTGTCAGTCAAAGGGCTGCATTTGAGGATCGAGAGGGCCACATGTGTTCTGTAAAGTTTGGATTCAGTCAAAGGGCCGTACCTGAGGACCTAGAGGGCCACATATGGCCTCAAGGCCTCAGGTTCCCCAGCCCCACCCTCAAGATTCTACTTCTCTCCTTCTTCCTAAGAAAATTATAGGTAAAGTAAGTTATAGACAACCTAAGAGGAAACATCTTCTTTCTTTCCTCCCTCCCTTCGTTCCTCCCTCCCTCTTTCCCTCCCTCCCTCTCTCCCTCCCTCCCTCCCTTCCTTCCTTCCTTCCTTCCTTCCTTCCTTCCTCCCTCCCTTCCTTCCTCCCTCCCTCCCTCCCTTCCTTTCTCCCTCCCTTCCCTCCCTCCCTTCCTCCCTCCCTTCCTTCCTTCCTTCCTTCCTTCCTTCCTTCCTTCCTTCCTTCCTTCCTTCCTTCCTTCCTTCCTTCCTCCCTCCCTTCCTTCCTTTCTTTTTTTTTGGGGGGGAGGAGGGCAATTGGGGTTAAGTGACTTTCCCAAGGTCACACGGCTATTTTTGTGTGCGTGTGTGTTAAGTATCTGAGGCCGGATTTGAACTTAGGTCCTCCTGACTCCAGGGCCAGTGCTATATTCACTGTGCCACCTAGCCACCCCTTTCCTTTCCTTTCCTTTCCTTTCCTTTCCTTTCCTTTCCTTTCCTTTCCTTTCCTTTCCTTTCCTTTCCTTTCCTTTCCTTTCCTTTCCTTTCCTTTCCTCTCCTCTCCTCTCCTCTCCTCTCCTCTCCTCTCCTCTCCTCTC
>NW_027187263.1:2096050-2130935 GCF_028583685.1 Petaurus breviceps papuanus | reverse complement strand
TGAAATAATTTTATCACTTAACAGGATTCATTATTTGTACTAATCAGAACTTAGCTCTTCACATAACTAAGGACAGAAGAAGGAAATAATTGACAAATTTGGCTTGACAACATGACAGTGGGAGACTTCAACTCAGAGATGTGTTGTCTCTTGCAAAAACAGAGCAATTGATAACACGGTGACATAATAAAAACAATAGCTAGCTTTTATAGGGCACTTTATCAGCTTATAAAATGCTTTATATCTATTATCTCATTTGATCTTCACACCAATCCTATGAGGTACCTATGTCAAGTATTACCGTCCCCATTTTGTAAATAAGGAAGCAGAGGTTTTTAAAGAGGAAACGATTAGCCTAGCATCACACACTTGCCTGAAAGTTTCACTTCGCTCATTGTCCATGGAATATATTTAAAAAGCATTTTACTTCAGCAAAATAAAATACAATCCTAAAGACTCTCCTCCAACAAGTTTTGGCCTTTTACTTAACATTTTTACCAGTTATTTGCATGTAGACCTAGCTGACAAGTTTATCAAATCTAGGGATTCTAATGAACAAATGAATGAGTAAAAAAGCATTTATTCTGTTTGTACTATGTGCTTAACACTGTGCTAAATTCTGGAGATCACAAATAGAAAATTCAATCCTTGCTTACACTCAGATTGGGAAAGACCATATATTTATAGAAAAGTTCAAATGCAGGAAGGATGGAAAGGATGGGAAGTCCTGAGGATGTCACTCTAGGACAGCTGTCCAGCAGCTTTTAGAGTGCATCAGGGTTTCTGTTAGGGAGACTAAAGGAGACAGCCCACTACTATTGGAAAAAAGGAAATTATTCTAAGGGTCAGAGTAAATTAGGAATTTTGAGATCCTTCTCGCAGGAGTAGGGATCGGAGAGGGCCAGTGTATGGCATGGAAGGTATAAGGGGAGGGAGACACTGACAAGAAAACCTAGGGTATGGAAGCATCTTGGTGCTAGCTCTGGTTGTAACCTTCCAGGAATCCCATTAGGAGGGAGTACATTCCAAGTATATAGCCAGTACAAAGGCATGGGGGGATGTAAGGCTATGTTTGATGAAGAAGGCAAGTTTGGCTGGACTGCGTTGTTTTTGCAGAATAAGGAATAAGAAGACTGGAAATGTGGGGGCCTGATTATGAAAGGTTGTAAAGGACAAAAAGAGTTTATATTTGGTCTTAGAGATAATAGGAAGCCATTGGAGTAGGGGAGTAATTTGTGACTAGGTCTGTATTTTAGAAAAATCATTTTGCTATCTGAGTGAGGGATGGATTGGAGTATAGAGCTTGAGGCAGAGAGACCAAATAGGAAGCGAATGCAATAGTCTATGTGAGAGGTGATGAACAACTGAGGTGAGTGATGGAAAGGAAAGGAGAGATGTGCCATATGTTGTGGAGACAGGAATGATAAGATTTGGCAATCAATTGGATAAGGAGGTAGTGAGTGAAAGGGAGGCATTCAGGATGACGTTGAGGTTGTGAACTTGGATGACTGTGACTTTGGAAATGAGACAAGATGGTGGTTAGCAAATTAGTGAATTGGGGTTAGGATTAGACATTTATCACAGGGGAGATGCACTAGTCCAAATATGAGGTGGAGAGGATTTAAACCAGGGAATGACTGGGAATAGAGAAGAAAGGGTAACTCTAAGGGACATTGGGAAGAAAGAATCAACAGGAATTGACAACTGATTAGATACTGGGGGAGAAGGAACAAGGGAGAATTAAAAAGCAAGTTGACAACCCATCAGTGAGTTTTATTAAAAACCTACTATGCACTCAGCACCTTAGTAGGCATTATGGGAAATAAAGAAACATATATCAAAGGTCAGTGCCCTCAAGGACTTTCTTAGGACACAGGACAAACACATAAAAGAGCAAATAGTGTAAAAACAGTAATAAATACCGTGTTTCTCCGATAATAAGACACTGTCATTAATTTTTTTGGAAAGAAAAACACCAGAGGGCTTATTTTCAGGGGAGGGCTTATGTTGTCCTGCCTCAGCTCTCCTCCGCGGCACTGCTCTCAATGGCTCCAGCAAGCAAATCACTGGGGAAGAACAGGATGACGCGCTCACTGCTGCAGCTCTGATTGGATGCAGCTCGGAGCGTGGCGTGCGTTTCACGGGGGGGGGGAACGGTGCATACAGAGGGTACCGTAATGTAGCATGTAGCGCAGGGGATCACCTTCACTACAGTAGCAATCTCAATAGGGCTTATTTTCGGGGGAGGGCTTATTTTAGAGGAATCTTACACAGTAAGGGGAGGGCTTATTTTCGGGACAGGTCTTATTATCGGGGAAACACGGGTAAGTACTAGGCTGTGAGCTCCTTGGCAACAGGAGTTTTTTTCATTCTTTCTCTTTGTATTCCCAGTGCTTAACTAAGTGCCTGACATAATAGGAATTTTAAAAGCATTTGCTGATTGGTAGATAGATTACTAAATTGTAAAGAATAGAAGATGGCTCTTTATGGGTTCAGATGGTGGAGCTATAGCTCTGGGATTGTTTCATGGTGGTGAGGCTTCTAAACTGGATCTGTAAAGGCCTCACAGATCGAATCCTTGGTCTCTCTCCCAACTCCTTCATCTCTTTTATCTGACCATAACCTCTGGCTTTCTAAACTTGACCTGTAAAATTCTCCTAATTCCTACTTAACCATCTTTGTTTATTCCTTAGAACTTGACCTCTGCCTTCTGGACCAGAGCCTGGGAATCTAACTCATTTCTCTTTGCTATTGTTTATCGTTTGGGACTCTGATTTCGTGAGCCTGATTCTCAGTTGTAACTTTGGATCCCAATTAATCTGTGGAGAGCTGATTTGTAAGACATGTAAGAGTCTACTTCCAATCCATAGTGCTTCAGAGGATTATTTAACGGATGTATCCAGCTACCTAAGATTTACTCAGGCTTTGTCTACATGCAATGGCTGGAGAGGGTTACTACTGTAAAATTTAGTCCCTATGGCTTGTTTTCAAGGTGGAGATTCAGGACAGGACCCAGAAGCATTGGTTTCACTACTTATTCATGGGCTGTTAGGATAAGTCACAATCAAATAAACAGCTCAAATTTTCTAGTCTTTTATCAGGTTCATCCCAATCATATAGACTTGGTCTCAATTAAGTCATTTTCTCTGCAGTGGGAGGGGGTCTGTTTTGTGAGTGTGCTTGAATATATGCATATATCAGCATTATTGTTAACTACATATGCACGTACATATATTTATACACATGCTCACATGTGCAAAGATGCAGTTCCAAACTTAATTAAAAATAGAAAGCAACCTAAAGTGTGCTGGTATTTTCCCTGACTTCAGCATGATCTACCACTTTGACAAAATTTCATAAATCTCCAGCAATAGAAAATTCTACAGCACGGAACCATTTTATGTTGCAATATTGGTACTTAAAATATTCAACAACTTTCATCATGTTTTGCCTCTTGGTACATGGAATTTTTATGTATTTAATAGTTACATATGTTATATATTTTAAACAGTATTTTTTTACTAATGGTCCCCCACAGTACATTTTTCTGAAACTCTAACATCTGTGTTTTGTAGGATCATCCTCTTAAACTGAACACATGCAACAACAAAAGATGAATTAGTAGTTATTTTTAAAGTGGCCGCATCCCATGGAGAAGGCTTCTATGCATTCAAGGGCTAGAGGAAGAAGTGCCTTGGCCTCTTCCTTCTTTCTCCTGGCCCCTGTCCCCTTGGTGGGAGGAAGGGCAATTCTTGATCTGGCATGACTGAGACGGATGCTGCTGCCTTCAGTGCCATGTTTACAGCAGGTACACAGAAACTCAGAGGAAAGGAACCATAGGGAATGTTCATTTGTTATTTATTTATGAACTTGCCATGCCACATCATGTAAAATTAAAACCTTTAGCTTGCTCCTGCCCCAGTTGCTTGAACGACAGTCTTTTTTTTTTCCTTCACGCTGAAACAGGCTTTAAACAGCCAAGGCCACCCACAGGCTCAGGCTGGATGTTGCTGTGTATTTGCTTTTGGCTGCTAGCTTCACTGAGTTTACCTGCAGAAGCCTTCCTAGAGTAAAACTGATCAGCAGCCCATGCAAACGGTCTGGACCATCAAAGAGAATGTCAAGGAAACCCAGTCTTTGGGGCTTGTGTATGCACAAGAATCAGGTGATCATTCTAGAGGTTGAATTGCTTTCCTGCTCTGGATAATGAAGAAATTTACTCAAACATTCATTTATTATAAATTGGGGAAGATGGTTCATCGCTTATGGAGCATCATGCTTCAGAGTCCAGGGGGTACCCTTCCTGTAGGAATTCATAAATAATCCATACAAGGAATGAAAAGGTTTTGTAAGCACTTTGGACATGTCCCTCTTCCTGGGGAGCAAATATCTACTCTCCCTCCCTGAGCTTTTAAGGGAAGAAGAGTACTGTACCTTTGAGACAGAAGACTGTATGTTCTCGAATAGGACTACTCTATCATATCATAAACTTTGAGCTGGAAGGGGTTTCGGGGTCATTCTTTCATTCATTCATTTGACAAACATTTATTGAGAGTTCTCTGTGTGCAAAGTGTTGCTCTGGATGTTGGAGAAGTTATAAAGTTCATATAAGATATAAGATAGACCTCTTCCTACCCTCATGGGGCTTACAGGTAAGTAGAAGAAGGATTAAGATATTAAAACTGAGAATGATAATGTACTTGATTCATATGAGCACATTTCAGAGGTTTTCTAGTATAACCATTGCTCTAATCATGAATTCAGTCTACGGAATCCCCCAGAGGGGAGAATTTAGCTTCTGCTTGAATGTTGCCTGTGCCAGGGAGCTCATTCTTTGCAGATGCAGCTCATTTTACTTTTGTACAGCTGTGATCATGAGAAAGTTTCTTATGTGAGCCAAAGTTTTCCTTCCTGTAACTCTACCCCCCTCCCCACTTAGTTCTATTTTACCTCCTGAAGCTAATCAGATAACTTTAAGCTATTTTTTAATAGGACAACTCACCTCATATATGCACAAGCTATAGTTTGAAAAATACCAGGAAGGTCCACCTCCAAAAACCAAAATCCAACAAATAATATCTTCACTTGCCCAGTTTTTGTGCTTGAAAATTCCAGAGTACTTATATATTTGGCTTAAGATACTGTGTCTGTAGCTAATAGAAGACTTCTGTGAGGGGGAGAGGCAACAAACTAAGACTTGATTATCCTATTAAATGAATTAGCTATTCAGATTGCTATCAATTAAGCCGAGAAAGTGGGCTGCAAGTATGACTACCTGTGAGGAGGTGGGAGAGGGGTACATGTGGCACAGACAGGGAGAAAGGTTAGAGAGATGGGAGAGAGAAATATAAGACCTAGAGAATTGCTATTTTGTTCACCTGTATCTGACTTTTTGTGACCCCATTTGGGGTTTTCTTGGCAAAGATACTGGCATAATTTGTCATTTTCTTCTCCAGTTCATCTTACAGATGAGAAAACTGAGGCAAAAAGGGTTAAGTGACGTGCCCAGGGTCACACAGCTAGTAAGTGTCTGAGGCCAGATTTGAACTCATGAACATGAGTCTTCTTGATTCCAAGCATAGGGTTCTATCCACTGAACCACCTACCTGACCTGGAGAGTAGGTGGGGGGGATATGTCAAAAAAAGGTCCAAAGTAAAATACTACTCCAGAAGGATGGTCAGAGCGGAACACTTATATATAGGTTGTCTACAGCAGTCAGGGGGACAGTATGACTGCTGCTTGGAGGTGCATGGAGGAGAAGGGGACATAGGAAAGGAACAGTAAAAGATTGAAAGGGAGAAGGCAATGTATCAAAGTGGGGTACAAATGTGGAGAAAGGAAAGACTAAAACCAAGCTTTGCAATGCTCTAGGTCAAGTCCTCATCTCGAATCAAAAAGATTTAAAAGATAGAAATATATAGTCATCTATTTGAAATTTATCATTGTGAATTGTTCATATTTAGGTTAAACATATACATATAAATTGTATATTATAGATGTTTAGCTTAAATATATATTAAAATATTATATAAAAATAAATATGTATACACATACTATATATATATGTGTGTGTGTGTGTGTGTGTGTGTGTGTGTGTGTGTGTGTGTGTATGTATATGAATGAGTTGAATGAGGTGGTACCCACCTGTAATACCAGCTAGCATGGAAGCTGAGGCTGATGGATCTCTTGAGACCAGGAGTTCTGAGCTGCAGTGGGCTAAGCTAATGAGGAGTCCACACTAGATCTGCCATCAATATAGGGAGCTCTCTGGAGAGGGGAGCACCAGAGCACAAGGTTGCCTAAGGAAAAGTGAACTGGCCCAGGTCAGAAATGGAGCAGGATAAAGCTTTTGTGTTAATCAGTAGCAAGATTCTTCTGTGCCTAGCCCCTGCACATCCAACCTGGGTAAGATAGGAAGACCCAGTCTCCAAATAAAATGAGATAAAATAAAATAAGAATGCAGAGACAGGCAAATCCTTATATGTGAAATGAAGCTCTGGATATCTATGGACTTTTTGATAGCTTTTCAAGGTACTTTTAAAATTTTACTCCTTTAACACTGAATCTCATGTTATCCTTTGTATAGCAGGGAGGAAGGTACCCTGATGTTTTGATGGGGGGCTCTCTTCTCCCCTGTGAGCAAGGCCCAATTATACTTTTAGATTGGTACAGTCTCCATTGGGCAGAGCATCATATCATGATATTATGTCTGGATAGGGCTGTCACCAGGACAAAGGGTCATAGTTCTATAGTTTAGTCTTGTTCCTTGAATCTTTGTTTTGTTTTCATTTTTTAGTTTGTTTTTCTATTTCCTAGAATAGTCTCTAACACATAGGAGGTGCTTATTATATTGATTCTGGGATTTAAAATTGGTGGTAGTCTATAGACTGCCACCAGACTCGAGTAATTCTCCCCTTTGAGTAGAGGGAAGAATCAGTTGTATACTTCTCTGGTGCTGCCCCATGGGTCAAGAAAAATGCATAATCTTGCCTGCCCACCCCCTTTTTGACACTTTTGCCATAGAAATAAACAGAACAGTTTTATTACTACCTTAATAAATTATGTATGATACATTTTAAAAACAGACTGTACATAATAGAAGTTCACCCTTTTTTATACAAGCCTCTTTGTTGTTTTTTTTTTGTATGTTGAATTATTTGTTTTGTTGATGATTAAGTTCTCAATAAAGCAGGGAATTTAATTTTAAAAAATTCATAGTGTTTACATGAATGAAGATGAATAGGTTCCCCAAAGCACTTTCTGTACCCTGGAAGTTGAGCAGGATACAGGAAACCCCCATACACAAGGCAAGACGAGTCTTTCACTAGAACTTCCTAGGTCATGCTCAAGGACCTCAACTGTGTTCTGAGTGAAGGTAATTGGCCTTAGGCATGATAAATTCAGTCCAATGATATTGTCCTGAAGGGAAAAAGTGAGCTGGCTGTCCTTGAAGGCTTTATGAAAGCCAGAGGCCTTCTCAGTGGGCTCAGTGTCTGGACATTATAGATGCTCAGTAAGTGGTGAATTGAATTCAATTTCTTGCTCCTCAGGTGACTTTGAAAACTCTTCTGTTCCTTTGAGATATTAAGACAAAGGTAGGCAATAAATACGTTGGAGGAATGGTGCTGGAAATATGAAGCAGTATAGTTGGAACACGTACAGAATTTGGAGTAAAAGGACCTGAATTCAAATCCCCTTTCTTCCATTTATTTCCTTTGTGGCCTTGGATAAGATTCTTCTTCACTTTTCTGGGTCTCAGTTTCCTCATCTGTAAAATGAGAAGGGATCGACTAGATGGCCCCTGAGTTCCCTTATAAGTTCAAATCTTTGAGAGTGATTTATGGGGCTATTGAAATCCTCTTCCCCCTACTTTTGAGGACTGTTATGGTAGTCCCACCAATCTACTACAGATCCTGTCTTTCCAACTGATTGCTCACTAACTTCCATATCATTTTAATATATCCTGGATATATGTGCCAATGTGATGTTGATGTGTATAATGGCATTATACAAGAGTCATCTTGGAGACCATCTTTTCCTTAGCAGAGATACTACAATACTCTCAGGTGAAGGACAGGGAAGAGAATTCCTATTGGTTTTTGCTGTCTTTATATGTCTGTTGGTTTTCAATGCTATGGTCTGCAGTTCAGGCTTTTCTTAAGGTTTTAAGTGATTTAGATTAGTCTTTAGACTGTTCTGATGCATTTTATTTTGAATAATTTTTAACACATTATGGAACCAACCACACAGTAGTGTGTCATAGTGGATAGCAGGCTAATCTCAGAGTCAAGAAGACTGAAATTTAAGTTGTACCTTCCATACACACTGGGGGGGGGGGGTCCATCTTGGCTGGTTAACTAACTTTTCAGTGCCCTAAGCAACTCTTAAAGACTAAGAGTTGCCTATTCAAATGACCAAGAGAGTCTTCTCCCTGGAAATTCTGTGCACCAATGAAATCACAGGTCCATTAAAAAAAAAAGAGGAACCAACCAACACAGCTCCAGAAAGCTTCATAGGCAAGATTGCCTATATTTGCTCACTATGAAACTAAGTAATACTGTGGGAAGAGCTTTATAGCCTTTTTGCAAGGAAGGATTTTGGAGATCATTGACAGTGAGAACATCTGAGAATTCCTTCTCCCTTCTTAGCTTTCTCTGGGGTTATCTCAGGTGAAACCAAGACAAAGGTTAGAAACTGTGTAAGAAAGAAAACACTTTGGGCAATTGGGGATCTGGCAATTATAATATACTTCTTCTAGTGCTACAAAGCAGGCATCCATGAAGCTGAATTATTTCACTCACCTGAGAAAGGCAATAATTTCCTATAAATATGTTGCCTGGAGAGTATTATTGCCCTTATGATATGAAATGGAATTCATGAATTAAAAAGAGGGGCGAGGGGGATGGCCCACCCTGTGCATTTGCTCGCTATTATTAAAGTGGGTATGACATCCGTCATAACCAATCAGACAGACCTCATAATGTCCAAAGCATTGCAGATGTTTCATAATTAAGTAATGAGACAAGACAGGGTGTGAATTGTACTGTATTAATTCATGCCGAGGGTGGTGGTGGCAGGCTAGAGGCTGAAGATCCAGTCCCATTCAAGGAGACAAATTGGAATTAATACTGCTCTGCTTTCCCTATTGAAGATCTTATTATGATAGTTTGGTTATTACAACAAAAGAGAGAGAGATAGAGAGAGAGAGAGAGAGAGAGAGAGAGAGAGAGAGAGAGAGAGAGAGACAGAGAGAGAGAGAGAGAGAGAGACAGAGAGAGAGAGAGAGAGAGAAACACTGTATGGATTGATGAACTAATAAGAATTAAGTTCAGGGCTGTTTGTTAATCAAGAAAGTTTATGCATTTCTCTTTTCAGTATGTTTGGCTCAGCAATGTTACTCTTGCAAATGAAACCATTTGATCTCTGCTATCTGTTGTTTTCTACTTATTCGTCACTACATTTGGATCCTAGGCTTTTCCATACAGATTTCACATATTTGCATCTGTCAGGAATGCATACTGGGTGTATGATGTAAAGGGGAAAAAAGTATTCTTTTCCAGCTTTAGCTTTTGATGTCCAAGTCCTTCTGCAAATCACCAAATGCTATCTTAAAAACAAAACAAAAAAACCCCAGGGCTTCCAGTTTTCAGGAGTGTATTTGGCACGACGAAATAGATATAAGTTTTTGGTAACTATATGTCAAGTCAGAATAGATCTTTTGCTCTAAAATCAGAAGGCATTCCTAAGCTTAGAATAATAGAGACTATATTCATCATGCTATTATTTGACTGTTGACTATAGGAGTCTTTGAATACTTCCAGGACATGTTTAGCCTTCATGGTTTTTACAGTAGAAGAGTATTTTAATATTATGTTCCTCTTGATGTAGACATATATTATTCCAGAACATAGGTTTCCCCAAAATAGATCAGCATCTACTTAAACTTATTGAAAGCCTTATTTCAAGAAAGCCAAAATTTTTGTCAGCATGTTCCCATTTTGTCCACATATACCATTTTATAGTTTGTCAGGTTTATGAGTGGGCAGGGACAGTCGGTAGAAGCACCCTTTTCCTTGTTCAGTCATCAAAATCTACTCTCCCATTCACTACCCCCACTTCCCTATATCTACAGTTTAAACTCTTTGAAGAATTAAGTAGTTCCTCATCTTAAAAAAGTTTGGGAGCCCCTACCAATGTAGCACTATGGGAAAGATAAGTGAGGCAGGGAATTTTTGTTTCCATTAGCTCTTCCCACATTTCTTCATATGAGCTGTGTACTTTGAAGGTCTCCAAGGACTAGAAAGAGTATGAATATAATATACTTTCATAGAGGAGAATGGAAGAGGACTTATCTTCTTTGTGGTAAAAGTCTCCAGTTACTGGATCCCTAGTTCTTGGGAAAAGTGTTCTGTGTATTTCAATGACTTTTGGGCACTTTCTCAGGTTGTTCTGAGGTGACTTCATTTCCTGGTTGTCATTCACCTGAAGTTTAATAGATTTAAGCAAACATTTATTAGTCAGTACATTTACTTATTTTGTAATATTTTATTGATAAAATATTGATTTAAAATAATTAAGTATCCTATATTATAAGTGTCAGTATGGCTCAAAACTGTAATTACAAGGGGCGGCTAGGTGGCACAGTGAGTAAGAGCGCTGGCCCTGGAGTTGGGAGGACCCGGGATCGGTTCTGGCCTCAGTTACTTAACACCCACATAAAAAAACTGGCCATGTAACCTTGGGCAAGTTACTTAACCCCAATTGCTTTAAAAAAAAAGAAAAGAAAAAAACTGTAATTACATCAATTGAAATTCATATGAAGAATGGATAGCTAAATATTTCTTTGTTAGATGTGTAATAACAAACTATTGCAATGAGTGTATAAAAATTGAGAGAGCAGAGAGATTAGTTTTTCTTAAAATGGCTTCTTTAGTCACAGAAATATAAAAAGTGATTTCCCTAGTAGGAGTTCAACTTTAGATTTGAAGGTTAACAACATGCTATTTTGGGAAAGGGAATATATTAAAATAATTTAACATTTTGTCATAATTAACAGACTCACCAAAAGGTATAGGCTCAAAGATTAGAAGCTGGCCACATATATGTAAATGTATTAAATTCAGAAATGCAGGAAGAAAATGAGGACATGGTTCTTTGGATTTACATTTATTCCTATACCTTTTTTCACTTCCTGTTCATTGCCATAGGAGTCCAAAAGAGTTTTGGAGATGAGAAACTGAAGGGACCTTGAATCTAGAGTGACCCTTGACAGCTTTGTTGTATAGTAGCATCAATAAACTAATTCTGACTGGGTTCAATTTAGCAACTTAGTATCAGAGAGAACATCCAGGATTTTCTAAACATAAGTTGGGGTGAAGTCTTTGACAGAAACCTTGCTCTTAGTGAAAAGGAAGTTGAGATTTAAAATTATAAAATCAGATCTGAACAATTGGAAGAATATTAATTGTTCATGGGTAGGCAGAGCCAATATAATAAACATGACAATTCTACATAAATTTATTTACCTATTCTGTGACATACCAATCAAATTGTCACAAATATTTTATAGAGCTAGAAAAAATAACAAAATTCATCTGAATGAACAAAATTTGGTCAAGAATATCAAGGAAATTGATTTTAAAAATGAAGCAGGTGGCATGCCTATATCAGATCTCAAACCATATTACAAAGCAGTAATCATCAAAACAATCTGGTACCAGCTAAGAAGTAGAGTGGTGGATCAGTGCAATAGATTGGGTACACAATACACAGTAGGTAATGACCATAGTGATTTGTTTTGGTTTTCAGTTGTCTTTGACTCTTCATGACCCCATTTGGGGTTTTCTTGGCAAATATACTGGAGTGATTTATTATTTCCTTGTCCCCCTCATTTTGCAGATGAGAAACTGAGACAAACAGGATTAAGTGTCTTGCCCAGGGTAATACAACTAGTATTTGAAGTCAGATTTGAACAGGGAGAGGAGTCTTCCTAACTCCAGGCCTGTCATTCTATCCACTGAGCTACTAGTATTGATAACAACCAAGATCCCACCTTTTGGGACAAAAACTCACTATTTGACAAAAACTGCTGGGAAAATTGGAAAACAATTGTAGCGCCAATGCAATATTTATAGTGACCACAATCACAATAAAGACTGTGACTCTTCATATTGCTTGATTGCAAAATATGAAAGATTTTCTGGTAGAGGACAGAACTAAAAGATTTACTTAGATGCCAGAAAACCAAATCCCCAAACCAGTAAGTCGATTCCATTATAGTACCAAAGATATTCAGAAGCTATCATAACACTGAGAGCCACAGCATCATTTAGCCTTCCCTCAAACCAATATTAGACCAATATTTACTCACAAACCTCTCTATCTCTTTGTCTGAACCTCCTCTCTCTTCCACAGTTTCTGCTTCCCTTCAGCAAACTCTTCCCACCACAGGCTCCATGTGACTACATCCAGCCTATTGGGGGGCAGAGTTTACTTTCAAAGCAGGGAAGGTCTTAAAATTCCCCCCCCATGTCTATTAAGGGGCAGGGAAGATCTTCAAATTCCCGTTCCCATTACAACAATTTGGAAGAGACTAAGTGTAGACCAACATAAGGTCAAAATAGGCATGTGATTTAGACATAAAAGGTGATATTATAAGCAATTTAGAGGAGTATTAGAATAATTTACCTGTTAGATTTATGGATAAAGGAATACTTTATGACCAAACAAAAGATAGAGAATTGATAATTATGATTACATTAAATTAAATTTTAAAAGTTTTACATAAACAAAAGTAATGTAGTCATAATTGGAAGGAAAGCAGAAAACTGGGAAAAAAATTTTACAGCAAGGCCTCATTTTTCAAATATGTAAAAGAATTGAACCAAATTTATAAGAATACAAGTCATTTCTCAATTGATAAATGGTCAGAGAATATGAACAGGCAGTTTTCAAAGAAGAAATCAAAGCTATCTATATCATATAAAAATGCTCTAAACTGCTATAGATTAGAGAAATGAAAATTAAAACAACTCTTAGGTACCACCTCATATATATCATATATATGACTCACATAATAGAAAAGGATAATGACAAATGTTGGAGAGGATATGGGAAAATTGAGACATGAATGCATTGTTGGTGGAGTTGTGAACTGATCCAACTATTCTGGAGAGCAATTTGGAACTATGCCCAAAGGGCAATCAAACTGTACATACCCAGCAATACCACTACTAGCTTTATATCCTAAAGAGATTTTTTTAAGGAGAAAAAGATCTATTTGTACCAAAATATTTATAGCAGCTCTTATGTGGTGGCTGAGAATTGGAAATTGAGGGGATGTCCATCACTTGGGGAAAGGCTGAACAAATTATGGTATAGGATTGTAATGAAATACCATTGTGCTATAAGAAATGATGAGCAGAATGCTTTCAGAAAAACCTGGAAAAAGTTATATGAACTGATGCAAAGGGAAGAGAGAAGAACTAGGAGGACATTGTACACAGTAACAGCAATATGTTATGATGATCAACTGTGAATGACTTAGCTATTCTCAGAAATGCAAAGATGCAAGATAATTCTGAAGAACTTATGATGAAAAATGCTATCTACCTCCAGAGAAAGAACTTATGGAATCTGAATGTATATTGAAGCATATTTTACCTTTTTCTGCATATGTGTATGTGTATTTTTTCCTGTGTTTTCTTTTACAACATGACTATTGTGGAACTATGTTTTGCATTAATGCACATATAAATTATATCAAATTACTTGCCTTCTCAATTAGGCGGGAGTGGGGAGAGAGTTTGGGACTCAAAAATTTTTTAAATGAATGTTAAAAATTGTTTTTACATGTAATTGGAAAAATAAAATATTTAAAAAACAAAAATTCCAATTACATCTTTTAATAAAGTAAAATGATAAAAAAAATTTTATTTAGCAGAGGCTACACATCCAGCAGAAACTATGTCCCTGGCCACAGTGATTGTTAACAGAATCCATTTTAGAAGACAAAACTACGTATTTTTTATATACGAGTCCTTTCATGGATATTCCCTGGCTACCTATGCTCTCTATGTGTATGATTCTCTTCATACATTCCTTAAATATTTATTCTCTTGTTGGTGTTTTCATTTATGTAAAAACTTAACCCTGGTTAATTAGAAGGTGAATGTTTTATTGCTATTTTTGTAATTACTCTTGTTGCTATCTAGTTATTTCAGTCATGTCCAAATCTTCATGACCCCATTTAGGGTTTTCTTGGCAAAGATACTGAGAATGATTTGTCTTCTCCAGCTCATTTTACTGATGAGAAACTGAGACAAACAGGATTAAGTGACTTGCTTAGGGTCAGATAACTAATAAGTGTCTGAGGTCAGATTTAAACTTAGAAAGATGTCTTCCTGGTTCCAAGCTCAGTGCTCTGTTTACAGCACCACCTAACTCCTGTATGATTTCACAATATAGCAAAATATGTAGTTGGAAGATTTCTAAACTTGGAATCAGAAGACTGGTATTCAAGTCCTGGCTCTGATATTCAATTTCTCCATCTGGAGAGTGGGTGTAATGTTTTAACTGATCGCCTTAGGAGCTACTGTGAGGAAAGTTCATTTTAAACTTACTGTAATACATGACTTAGTTATCATAATTACTTGAGATGATGATGATGATGACAAGAAGTTAGCTATTTCAATGTATCAGTGATTTCATATATGGGGGAGAGGGGTTCTTCCATTGGTACATATTGCAAACTATTCATGACTTCCTTCTGTACAGCTCTTATGTGTCTTTCCATAAATCCTCCACAGAGAATCTGTTTGATGAGATGGAAACCTTTCTTTAGATTCTTTAATATTTTATAGATATGAGGGTAACTTTCAGGGTATCCATCTGTTATCTCTCACTATAGGTAAAAATAATGATGATATTGTTAAGGATAAAGACCATACACTATACAGAGCCTAGATAGCATGTTGGATTAAAAAAAAAGGTTTTCAGATATCCATTTGTAAGAGTTAATGCCAACAGGAAAACTTATTTTTGTTTCAATTTGTTTTGTGGATTCTTCTCTCCCTACCAAGTTTAAATTTTCCTGTAAACTATTGGAGAGAGGAAAGAGATTCTACAATTTCTCTAGGTAACTCATTGTTGTCTTTGGGAAAGTCACAACTTTCTGTCTCAGTTTCCTCATCTATAAAACTGGGTTAATATTGTTCTATTACCTACCTTACAGGGTTGCCGTGAGAGAAAACATAAACTTTAAGGTACTAGATAAATGTGAATTGTTGCTGTTATTACCGACTGTTAGGAAGGTTTTCCTTATTGCTACCTTAAAGACTTACTGAATTAATTCAATTTCTGTTCATTAAAAAAAAATTTTTTTTCGCTCTAAGTAAATCTTCTAGGTGCTCACTTTCCATAAACTCAAAAGGTATTTATCTTTCAGTCATTCCCTTCCTTTTTCTTTTTCTAATTTCTCAGCTTCTCTGTTAAAAACAAAACAAAAACCAAAAACAACCCAAATCCCATGATCTAGTCAGCAGAAGTCAAAGTTGAGTCATGAAAACACAATAGAAAATCAGAGTTGCAAACGTAATTGGAAAGAGAATGTAGCATGAGGCCAAGCCACCTGAGAAAACAGAGTGATCCATTTGGCCTGTTGCTTCACTGAATTATTTGGGTCTTAATCTTTTTTTAAAGTTTGTTATGGATTAAAATATAGCCTTACATAGTGTGGCAAAACATAAAGACTTGGATTTGGAAACAGAGGGCTTGGGTTTGAATCCCAGTTCTGTGACTTACTTCCTGTGTGATCTGGGGCTAGTCACCTCTAGGTCTCAGTGTCCTTATCCATATGATGAAGATTGGATTCGATGACCTCGAAGTTCCCTACCATGCTCTGAATCTATGATCCTATGAACTGCCTTGTGTCCTCCTTCCTCACTGCTCTACTTCAGCCTAGCATACCTATTTGTCTCCATTCGGGGGCTCAGGTGTGTCTAGACTCTGATGCCAGTTATAGCCCTGGGCAGGAGGCATATCAGAAACTCTTGGCTCAGAAAACCTGTGTCTTAGCAACAAGTCCCATTCATGCTGGTGGTACCTCATGCCTATAACACAGACCCCTTGTTTGGATTGCTGCTCTATTCCCTAGTCTTCCAATCTTGCTTTGTGATTCCTACTGTCTCATCTGTCAGATTTTGGAGCTTTCCTGGCAGCCTAATATAATAACTAACATTTATGTAAGTGCTTTTATGATGATAAAGTGCTTTACATACATTATTTTAGTTAAGCCTCATTACAGCTCTTTGAGGCAAGTAGATAAAGCATTACTTGTGGATGAGATCAAGGTTAGGGAATCTGTCCAAAGTTATGTGGTTAGAGACATAACTGAGCCTTGAACCCAAGTCTTTTGAGTCTAACTTCAATTCTCTTTTCCACTATACCACACCAGCCTGCTCCTCCTTCCCCTAGCTGATCTGCCTGGACTTAATTTCCTGTATTCCTAGACCCATGCTATCCACATATTTATTTTTTAAATCAAATCTTATTTTTTTAATGAACAGAAATCTGTTTTCTCTTCTGCCTAAACTCCCCCCTACAATCACGTTGAAAAGAAAAAGAAAGGCAAATTCCTTGTCATAAATATTCACAGTCAAGCAAGAAATGTTCCCTCATTGACCATTTCTTAAAAAAAAAAAAGTCTCATTCTACATCCTGAGTCCATCACCTTTGTGTCAGGATGTAGACAGAATTCTTCATCATTAGTTCTCTGAAATTGTGGGTGGTTATTGCCTTAATCAAAATTCTTACAGCTTTCAAACATGTTTTTTTTTTTTTAAAGCAATCGGGGTTAAGTAACTTGCTCAAGGTTACATAGCCAGTTATTTCTGGGTGTGGTGCTAAGTATGTGAGCCCGGATTCAATCCCAGCTCATCCTGACTCTGGGGGCAGTGCTTTTACTCGCTGAGCCACCTGGCTGCCCCTTTCAAACATGTTTTTTTACAGTGTTGTTCTTACATGAATTATTCTCCTAGTTTCTTTCATTTCACTCTTCCTCAGTTAATACATCTTCAAAATCATTCATTTTTATAATACTGATATCACCACGTGAATTGTTCTTTAAATTCTTCATTTTTTACAAGTCTTTCCATGTCTCTTTAAAATCCTCTGTTACCTCATTTCTCGCAGCACAATATCATCCCATACTTGCTAAGGCTGAACATAGGCTTGACCTTTCATAGCTTTGCTTTGTTCTGTATCTTGCCTGATCTGGTCCTGCTGATTCCTTGGTCCTGGGGCAATCGCTACATTTTAGGGGAAAAAATGCTGTTGACTTGCTGAGCTTGAAAAAGCAAATTCATTTTTGCCTTTGGTTAACTGGGTGGTAAATGTATGTGCTAAAATGCCATCAAATGGAAAACTATGTCTTTAAGAAAAGACTTTTTAATCGAGTATTAGTAGTATCTGAGAAAAGGGCTTCATACATAGGGATTGGAATAACTGATTACATGTGGTGCTGAATCACCAAACATTCTACTCTTCAAAGAGAAAACATCAATGGTATCTGACTAAGCGGCTCACCAGGAAGGTAGAATATGAAAGCATGATTTCGTGTAAAGGTTTATGAAAGACGGTGTTAGGTTATTATTTAGTGTAGCAGGAAATGATCAGAAGGGACTTTGTATTTTGTTTTAGTTAACTAAGGCTTTGAAATTTTTCTTGCATTCATAGGATCACAGATTTAGAGCTGGAAGGAAACTTTGAGGCCATCAAATCTAACTTCCTTATTTTCTGTATAAGAAAAGTGAGACAGAGAGAGATTAAGATAAGTGCCCAGGGTAACATAGCTAGCAAGGGATTGTAGTACAATTAGAACCCGGGCCCTTCTGACTCTAAGGAGAGTGTCCCATCCCCTACACCATGCTACCTTTTATTTGTTAAAATAAAGGAATGATGACTGTATTATTGATCTGCTTTTCAGAAAAGGATGTTATATGGATATTTCAGGGCTTACTCTTTATTTTAATAT
The DNA here is from genome assembly GCF_028583685.1 of Petaurus breviceps papuanus. Taxonomy (NCBI): domain Eukaryota; kingdom Metazoa; phylum Chordata; class Mammalia; order Diprotodontia; family Petauridae; genus Petaurus; species Petaurus breviceps. The sequence goes on along the minus strand of NW_027187263.1, from coordinate 2,112,903 downwards.
AATTAAGTTTTTGTAGTGAGACATTTTGAAATGCCCATGAAAAAATAGTTGGCATAAAGAATAGACCGACTGGTCTAAAACCATTCAGGATTATTGGACAGCCTGGTTTTTACATGAATATTTACACATCTAAGGCTTTAGTACGAATAGTATTAAGCCTTATAGTCTCACCTCTTAAACAATCAAAACATATTTGTAGATTAATTTTAATGCACATATTTTTTCCATTTGAATACTCCATGATTAAAAGTCCATGGCCTTGACAATATTATGTAATTTGAGAAATAACCAACAATGTCCGTGGTGATTAAATATTCAACTTTGCAATTATTTTGCAACTTTTGTTCTGCTCTTCGCTCACTTTAAAAATTATCATAAAATTTTGAAAGATGTCCTCAGTGTAGAATATGTCCATAAAATATTAAATATTCAATTTTCCTCTATCATGGCTTGAAAAATTCATAATTACATGATGATCCACATAATAACTCATTCTGAAAAGTCATATATGGCACTCCCTCTGTGACTGAGTTAATAATTTACTGCTGTGTGGGATTTTCACTCGGCACTGTTAGTCTTGGGAACATTTATTAAGCAAATGTTCATTTGCAAAGATCAGGATGTGAATGAAGAGGGTAAGAATTTAATGAGGAGTGACAGACAGGTGAACTGATTCCATATAGAACTTGAGGACAAGAGAAGGCAGAGAGCTTTATCTTTCATAGCCTCGATAGACACATGAAATGAAATATAGGTGGCAGAGGGTAGAAGAAAAAAAAATGATACTTTCTTGGAAGGGCCAACAGAGGGATAAATCAGTGGAAACCAGGAACACAATACAGGCTGGTGGAAACGACTCCACAAATTGTGTAGACTTAACATAGCCACATCCTGCTTGGATATGAAGAGTTCTGGAACCTTCCGAAGGGAATGATTTCTGTCTGCTTTGTTTTCCACATTCCAAACTCCACATTCCCATTGTCACCAGCATAATTGACAAAGACAAACTGTCTACGAGAATGCCTCAGATGGAGAGAAAGAAAGTGTAGTCTATGTGGGATTCACTGGATTTGGCCTTGGCACGTACTTTCACAGGCTTTAGAACAGATTCCTCATTTCAGAGAGTCATAAAGTGTTTAATTCACGTTTTCTTTTGAAAAAAAAAGAAAACAAAATTGTTCTGCGGTAACTAGAATTATGTCTTATAAAAAGGCATCTATACTAACGGTCCAATTTCCAATGTTTTGTCCAGGTCTACAAAACAGCAGCTACTGGAATACTTGAAGTAAAGCCCTCCTCATCAGTTTCAGCTTGGATCAATGGGTAACTGAGGCCATGTAGACTTGGCCTTCCCATGCTGCCTCAGGCCAATCTCATTCTATTGCAAGAGCAGCAGTGGGCCTTATCATAGAGAGGACACCTGTTTAAATGATGTAGAATGAGTCTGGGAATGAAAAATGTGCCTTATTATCATCATCTATCTTAGCATGTATTAAACACTGGCAATGAGCTGTAGAATCAGAAGGATAATCTCTAGAACTTCTGAGTTCTAATGCTCATGAATTTGCATATGCATCTTTGGTTGATTTACTAGTCCTGGGGACAACTGACTAATCTTGCTTTGCTTCCCTTTTCTCATTTGTAAAAACATTTAAGAGTTGTTACAGGAAGGGCTACTGTGGAAGATTATACAAATAGAGAGGCCCTCATTAGTCTGGAGTCAGCTTGATTCATTTTTCTACAAAGAGAGGGGGAAGATGAAATAGCCTGGACTTCTTACTATTCTGATTTTGCCCTCGTCTACTGGGTCTTTGTGCATTTGTGCACATTGGTCCCAATCTGTGGCACAGGTTTCTATCCTCTCCCTCAATCCCCATCTCCACTTCCTTAAAATTCTGCCCTTCTTTCAAGAACTTGACTTTTTTCATGAAATCTTCTCCCACCCCTCAGTTAGAAATTCTCTCTATTCTTAAATCACAGATCATCCCGATCACTCTGAAGCACTTTATCATTTGACAATTTACATTATGGTTTTTATGAACAAGTTTCCTTCCCTCTCTCCACTGTCTCTTTTCCTCTCTTTCCCGCCAAGATTGTAAACTCTTGAGGGCAAGGGGCTATACTACTCAATGCCAATTATATAGTAGGCATTAAAAAAACAACAGTTAAATCAAATTTATTGAATTATTTTTTCTTTTTAATTTTTTAGATGTGATTTTTTTTGAGCAATAAGAATTTATTTTCTCTCCCTCCAACTCTTCACCAAATAAAAGTAAAATAGAAAAAGCCTTTTGACAAATATCAGAATTAAATAAAACAAATTCTCACAAAAGTGCATCTCAATAAATGATCTCTTAATGTATCTTATTATTCCTGAAGATTCTCTGAAAACAGGGAAATAAAACTGAGCTAAACCTGGCATGTAGTCATCATTACATATTAAAATGCATATATTAATAATGTGCTTCATTCTTCAGCAAGTGCCTCTTATTTTTTTGCAGATCACTACCTTGCAGTCGGGGGGGGGGGCGTAAAAAAAAGATAGTTAAACTGGAAGAACAGATCTTATGGTGAGCGTTTTTAGAAATGTTTCAATGGAGTAAATTCTAAAGATAATTCAGTAGTGACTTTGAATTTATACTCTCTTCTTTTCTGTCTCTTTTTTTTGGAGGGTGAAGGCAGGGCAATTGGGTTTAAGTGACTTGCCTAAGGTCACACAGTTAGTAAGCATTAAGTGTCTGAGGTTGGATTTGAACTCAGGTCCTCCTGACTCCAGGGCTGGTGCTCTATTCACTACACTACCCAGCTGCCCCCTATACTCTCTTCTGACCCAAATTCAAACTGTTTGTCAGGTAAATTACCTGGATCATACCAATGCCCACATCAGCTAGAAGCTGTTACTATTGTTCATGATTCCTAATTCAAAAGTGGTCACCTTGGGCCCTGGTATCAGAGTCCCCTCTACCTCTATTGGCACCCTCTGGGCTTATGTCTATAGATCATTCCAGTCACTCTCAAGCTTGTTATTTGTCACTCTCAGAAGTTATTAAGTGCACACCCAATAAGGGACTATGTTTTTCCTACAAGGACCAGGCTAATAGTATCCAGGAAAGCACTTTTCCAGAGGGATAACTATTAAGTGGTAAATTTCCCTAGCCATAGCAACTCACAAAAACCAGCTACTAAAGCAGAGATAGGTTGGGATCTGTGTTGGTGAAATGATTGCCTATGTATATGAAATCATACCACCTTGAAGTCTGAAGAAGCCATAGAAAAGAAAGCCTCTCGAATTAGTGCTTTTCATATGTACACATATATGTATACACACGTGTACAGATGTGTGTATATATGTGTATACATACATAGTTGTATATGTATGTATATAGGGTTCTATGTGTATACACATACACACACACAGGTGGTATAATGGCTAGAGTGCTGGCCCCAGAATCAGGAAAACCTGAATTCAAATCTGGCCTTAGCCACTTAAACTCTGTGTGACCCTGGACAAGTCACTTAATCTCTCTTTCAGTTTCCTAAACTCTAAAATGGGGATAATAGTAGTGCCTACCTGGTTGTTGTGTGCATCAACTGAGATAATAATTATAAAACTCTATATAAATGTTAGCTATTATTAAAATTATTATTATTATTAATATCATCATAATTACTGTAAATTTATTCTTTTTATTAGAGCACTGATGAAGTAACATTCTTTAATTCTGAACAAAGAGGGTATATACATTAATGTCTTTCTAGCTATTTCTGAAAGAAGAGTTTTCAGAGTAACCAAGTTCTTTCTTTATTAACAAAAGTCATTCAGGGAGCATTGGATCCCCTGATGTTAGTGTTTCTCAGCGATTTCTCTCATCTGTTGTTCAGTTTTCTCCCTAAGTTTGTTTCCTTCCCTCTGTTTCAGAGGGCTCTCAATGCCCACTTTAGTGTTCCTCATTGGTAAGGTTCCTTTGGAGGTAGGCAATGGTGTGATGTAGTAAAAAGTACTCAAGTCTGGGAGATACGAGGTCTCAATTCTAGTTGCAGCCTTTAACTAGGCCACACAACCTATATTGGGCATATCATTTAAGTAACCCAGGTTTCACTTTTATCAACTGTCTATGAAGTTGAGGGGCTAGGGAATCTCTAAAGTTCTTTCCAGAACAGTGAAATTGCATATAGTAGATAACAAAAAAAGAGTATTGAATACAATGGCATTTCAGCTCTAAGATTCCATGTAGTGGGAGGGCTGGCTGGTGACGGCACAGTATCTAGAGAGAATGTGTAGATTTGGTCTTTGTGGTAGGTTATACAGAACATACACAATATTTTCTACTTACTGCAAATCTGACATGTGGGATTTAGGAAGTCAGTTTTGTCCATGAGAACTTGAGGGGATGCTACTTTGGTCGTCATGTAAAGTCTTTTCATTGACCGAGGAGCCAGAAAGAAGAATGACTTAGCAAATGATGGACCAGAATTGAGAGGGGATACAAAAGGTTTAAGAGGAAGATCTCTCACTCTCTTTTTGAGTGAGAAGGATTGCTATGAGCTGCTGGTTAGGGGAAGAGCAGGCTTCAGAGTCTCCCACCTGGCTGCCATGTGTCTCTGAGCCTATAGTAACTCTTTATTTTTTGTTGTATTTCTTCTTTCTTGCACTTAGGTGATTGAGTACCTGGAGATGGAAATGACCATGTTATAACCTCACTAGCTTTCAAAAGGTTGGAAGAATCATCAGAGGTCACCAAATAACCAAAGTAAATAGTAGGGGCCATCAGAGTTGGTAGCATTAGTAGATGGGTCCATGGAGGAACCAGTCTTGAATAGTGACTTATTTGACTGAGTCCATTAGTGGACTGACCCATCAATTGAGACCCTGCATCCTACCAGGAGACAAACTAGCTGAGCAAGGAATTGACTCATCAATTAGCAACATCACACCCAGAAACAGGTTTGATATAGACTGTATGGGATGAAAAAAGGACTCTCAGATCCAGGAGTGTAAGATACCCTTCAGTCCCACATGCTCTCTATACATGTACATCACTGCTTTGAGCTTTAAATTTGATTCTACTTTCTCCAGGGAGTGTGTGAGTGTGTGTGTGTGTGTGTGTGTGTGTGTGTGTATGTGTGTAAAAGGAGAGTGTACCCCTCAGTTCAGGTATATTGTTTGGTAACAATTACTGTTGGTGTGCCTCCAGCCCTGGAGTCAGGAGGACCTGAGTTCAAATTTGACCTCAGACACTTAACACTTACTAGCCATGTGACCTTGGGCAAGTCACTTAACCCCAATTGCCCTCCCCCAAAAAAGGAAAAAAATTATCTTTTGGTAAAAATAAATTGATTTCTACTGGTTGGTCAATATTGGGGGGATAGTATTATTAAATACAACCCTTCAGGGTTATCCCTAGATTTCTGCAGGGAATAGTAGTCAGTTGCCTTCTGAGATCTAAGCTGCTACATGTATGTGGAGAGTTGGGAGAATGGGCCCAAAATGGGGTGTTATGTTAATAATTAGAGAGTGATGCTGGTGTTTTATAGGTTAATAGGGACCAAATAGAAAAATCATCTCTTCCAATTGCTGTTCTCATATCTTCTTTTAGGGACAACTGTGACCATGGACACTCAACTTCTTAGTGCCACAGGCGACTTTCTAAAATTACAAGTTATAGAGGAGTAACTGATCTCCATCACTGGAGGAGTTTATACCCCAGAAGATCCCCAGATACAGATCCAGAACAAACCAAACCAAAGAAAAAGTATTCAACCAGTAGTCTAAAAGTGAAACTTTCTTCCCAAAGTCCTTTTGAATATTGGTTCTGGGCACTAAATATAACACAAAATTGTTAATGAATTTGAATATTTTAGAATTCAATAAATAATAAAAATAAATATAAATAAAGGTGTTTTAAAAATTATTTTAACAATGTCTCCTAAAGGTAGCATAAAATACATTATCCAGGAAATTAATGAATTATAAAAATGATCCAGCAAGACTTGTGGGATAATAGATGAAAATATCATTGTTATACTGGTATTCACAAAATATCAGTAGAAACACCTAGAAGGGCTCCAGAATATTAGAAAGGTCCTCTGTAAAAAAGTCTGTGCAAAACATGGACAAGAATTTCATAGGATGAGAAGACATGGATGGATTATACCATTTACTAGTGAAGGTATTATCTGCATTGATGAGATCACAAATTTATTAAAGTATTGAAATATGTTTTTCACAGATCATAGCCTACTCTTGGATATGGTGACAGATGATAGTATACAGTTGACAACTGGATCTTCGTCAACCAGTTTGCTGATTGGTTCAACAAGCATATCCCTTCCAGAAATCAGGAGTAAAATACAAATAGAACCCTAGAATAGTAAAACTGGAAGGAATCTCAGCTTCCATGTAATCCAATATCTACTCATAGCATGATTTCTAGTTAAAATTCCCATATACATGACAATCTAGAATTTACCTGAGGACTACCAGTAATGAGGATCTCACTCTCTCATGTCTATAATTTTTTTTTCCTTTTTGGAGGGCAATTGGGGTTAAGTAACTTGCCCAAGGTCACATGGCTAGTTTTTGTGTTCTATCATTTTTTTTGCCTTTTTTTTGGAGGGGGGAAGGCAAGGCAATTGGGCTTAAGTGACTTGCCCAGGGTCACACAGCTTGTTTTGTGTTAAGTGTCTGAGGCTGGATTTGAACTCAGGTCCTCCTGACTCCAGGGCCAGTGCTCTATTCACTGTGCCACCTAGCCACCCCATGTCTATCATATTTTAAAAGAGCTCTAAATGATTAGGAAGTTTTCCCTTATGTCATACAAAAATATATTTCCTTTAACTTCCATTGATTGGTCCAAATCCTGCCTTTCTGAGCCTAGTAGAAAAAGCCTAATTGTTCTTCTACATCTCAACCCTGAATATAGTTATCTCCTATAAGTCTTCCCTTTTCCTATTGAAAACTATACAGCCTCCTGTAATGAATTTTCTTGGATAAGCCATTCAAAAAGAGACTAAAAATTAATGTCCCTAGAAATAAAAAAAAGTTTAAATTAGTAGCCATTCCCCAAGGGGTGCTGGAGCTAGCTTACAATGATTCATGAGAGTCAATTGTTAAATTTTTAGTATGATCATTTAAAAATGGCAGAAAGTGGTAAACCCCACATATTAAATATCGATTTATTGTTTTCTTGAATGTCTAGACTTAAAAAGCGTTCAGAGAGCACTTCTAGAGAAAATGTGAATGATGTGGATTAAATTTAAAAGCAATTCATTTGTTTTCAAAGAGCCAGCCTTTACCTGAACTATTCCCTTGCCCATTCTGCAGTACTGATTAATGATTCGACACAGTGCATTTTTTTTTTCTTTTTGGAGGGGGGGAGGCAGGGCAATTGGGGTTAAGTGACTTGCCCCAAGGTCATATGGCTAGTAGGTGTTAAGTGTCTGAGGTTGCATTTGAACTCAAGTCTTCCTGACTCCAGGGCCAGTGCTCTATTCACTGCACCACCTAGCTGCCCCAGCCACAGTGCATTTTAGCAATGAATTTTCTTTCTCATTGTTTATGTTTTGCTTTATAAGTGCAAATTGTTCATTGCAGCACTGATAAAAATATGCACAATCAATTAATGAGTGAAGCTATTAATTGAATGAGCCCAGCCTCAAACTTCCAAACCTGATCCTTTTTCCACTGGTACAGTTACTAAACTGTTATGTTTACTAGTTTTACTGGATGATGGTAATTCCATCATTAATATATAACATATCTATTTTTGCTTTCAAATACTTATTTCATGAAAAGACTCTTAATTGTAGGAGAGAATATTGGAAAAGTTTTTGTATCTAGTACTCTGTAGTATCTTAAGTTCATTTACTCATCAAAAATATGTCACTAACAAATTAATTTTTCTTTGGCAGATATAAATAGAACACTTGATATTGTATACAATGTTTATACATTTAGGTTACAATAATGCTATTATTTTATCTATAGCCTATAGAGAAAAATCTAAACTTATTCCAATAGCATTAAAAAAATAAATAACATCACTAATAGTTGTAGTAATACCAATGATGGTAGAAATAGGGGAGGGCGGGAAGTGTGGCAAAATCTTCTTTTTAGATGTGATGTAAAATAAATTCACCATTAATAGATATATGCACAAATACCTACACATTATAGAAAAAGTATTTGTTGTATATGTATATATAGTGAGATCATTAAAACTTACTAATAATGCAAAACATTCAACAACATTTTGTGGCTGAAGTGAAAATATTTTGGAAAGTATGTAAACCTAAGTCAAGCCTCCACTGAGCTGCTCAAAAATTATTTGGTTAAAGGGTAAATACACCTTGTACATCATAATGAAAATCTTATAGGTATGGGTGGAGATTAACACTTCAGGCTGTCTACAGAATATTAATAAAATTCAATATATTTTCTAAAAGGTATAATTTATATTTTGTGGAAATGAGACCCTTTTCTAATAAAATTCTTCTGTCCTTCATTCTGTTCATATAATTTTGCTATAAATCATCCTGTAGGAATTTTTTTCCCTAAATATTCATCTCAGAGAGAGCCTATTTAAATAAGCCCTCTTAGCAAGATTTTTTAGAATTAAAATTACACCATGAGCAATACTTCATCCAGTATGCTTCCTTCTATAGAATTTTCTTATGACTAAAACAATATTTTGTTGAATTAAATTATGGTAAAATAGTTGCTTTAAGTTGATACTCCCAGTATAGAAATGCTGCATTAAAAAGATCAACAAATTCACTTTAACTGTTTTAATTGTACAAGTCCCCAAACCTCTATGAGCGTAGCTCATTTCTTCTCCACATCTACATATATAGTGAAAAAAAACCTGAGGGCATTATATTCCACTTCACCACAAAGGAAGGAATCATAAGAAAGGAGAAAAGTGCTGCTAGTAATATTGTGTTTCCTTGATTTCTGGAAAATTACAACATTATGCTCTTTCACAATCTTTTGGAGGTAATTTTTCCTGTTTGATGGTCTTGTGAATAATTTGTTTTTGTTTAATGATGGATATGCAAATAATGATTAATTTGTATTTTTCAGGAGTGAAGGACAGTAAGGTTAGAGAAAACTATCAGGAAATTTACACACACACACAGAGTAACGCATACATGCACCCACACACTCATGCACAGGCATAATGCTTCTGGGTTGGGTTTTTTTAGGGTTTCCATTAATGGGGGATGAGAAGCTTTGGAGTGTTGAAGAAGAATTTCAAGGAGTTCACTGAGACAGAAACTATATAACTCTGAAAAAATTGGTGGGATGATGGTTATCCAAACTGGACAAATTAGACTTCATCTCCTAGGATCTTCTACTGACTGCAAAGATCAGACTTCAAGCCCTACTGCTATAATAAGAGGAAGTTGAGCTTGGGGTGAGGAGAGTTGATTTAATTTTTTTTGTAGTAGGATGATGTGAATGAATGAGTGAAAAAGCATTTATTAATCTCTTATATACAAAGCTCTTAATGAGCTCACATTCTAAAAGGGGCAGAAAATACATATAGGTTCTACTTACAGATCAGATAGAAAGGGCTAGATGTCCATGGGGTGTATTTGCAAGGTATCTTCTTTAGTATCATCTCCCTTAACAAAGATCATAGATGTTTCTGATGTTGAACCATTTGATGGTTCAGGAATTTTGGTGGTGAGCAGTTTCTTTTCTGGGTTTTCAGCAACTGTGTCTGCTAAGGAGATGAGAGCTGTAGAAATTGTTACCTGTTTGTATTTCCACAAGGATTACTCCTCTCTACACTGGGTCTCTGGCATCTGGGTCTCACAAAACTTAAATAGCCTTGAGTTTATTTATCTTCTAAGTGGAGTTCAAACCAGGAGATGTCACTGAGTTTGGAAAACTTTAGGACGCAGTGGAAAAGTGTTACCCAACAGAGGAGGAGAATTCTATTTATAGTTAATAAACCACAGTGAGTTTTTTAATTTTCTGTATTATTTTCTATATTATTTATAGGCTCCAGGGCTTCATATGTTCTATATGTTTACTACAGTATCTGTGGGCTTTGTGTCTTCTTAATTTGACATGGGGTGAAATATAGACTATCTCTGATACATACATTTGTTAGCCTTGAGTGTTTGTACAAGAACTGAGGACTCTTATTCACATCTGTAGAATTGTAAACATGAGCTGAAGTTGGTGATTCAAACTCTGTGCTGTTGTTCATTTGTTCAATTTTTTCCAATTATTTGTGACCTCATGGACCAAAGCACACTAGGCTCTTCTGTCCTCTACTATCTCCCCAAATCTGTCCAAGGTCAATTCTGTTACTTTCATGACACTATCTCTCCATCTTATCCCTTGCTGCCCCCTTCTCCTTTTGCCTTCAATGTTTCCCAACATCAGAGTCTTTTACAAAGTCTCATCTTCTCATTATGTGGCTGAAGCATTTAAGCTTCAGCCTCAGTATCTGACCTTCCAATGAATAGTCTAAATTATTTTCTTTGGGTATTGACTGATTTGATCTCCTTATTGTCCAAGAGACTCTCAAAAGTCTTCTACAGCACCACCATTCACAAGTATTGATTCTGTGGCATTTGGCTTTACTTATAGTCCAACTCTCACAGTCATACATTGCTACTAGAAAAAACATAGCTTTGGCTATTTGGACCTTTATTGGCAAAGTGATGTCTTTTTTAGTATGCTGTCTAGCTTTGCCTTAGCTTTCCTTCCAAGGAGCAAGCATTTTTTAATTTCTTCACTGCAGTTGCTGTCTGCAGTGATGTTTGAACCCAAGAACTTAAAAGTATCACATTGACCCTTTTATTCAAAGCTCTAGAGACCTAAACATGATCTATAGTTGGTGATTTTTCCAGAGTAAACCCTGGATGGGGGTAATAAGAGCCAAAGAGTAAACTTTTGGTTTAGCTTCCAAGCTTAGACCCAAGAGCACATGAACCTGGAGGACAGCATGCTGGGTCACAGGTTACACTTATCTCTGGGAAGGCTTCTTGTTGAGAAGGTGTTTCTATGAATGTATGTGGTGGCTGACTTTTTATGGTGACAATGTTGTACCACATGCTATCTTGATGGCATATTGATGAGCCAATGTGTATTCTAAGTATACCTGCTCAGGATGGTGAGGGGGTTGAAGGACCTGGTACTATTTAGGGAGAGATAGCATTGTTATTTTCAGGTAATAAAAGATGTGCCATGCCAAAGAAGACCGTGGGCAAGTTCTCACCCCTTTCTGAGCCTCATTTTCAATGGTAATCTTTCATTTTATGATTTCATGATTTGTAGTATGTTGCTCCAGCAGGGTGAAATAGGACTGGTAGAAAGATGCTCTGGGGGGCGGCCAGGTAGCACAGCAAGTAAGAGCACCGGCTCCACTGTTGAGAAGACCTGGAGATCGAATCCCGGGCTCAGACACTTAGCACTCACCCAGAAACACCTGGCCGTGTAACCTTGAGCAAGTTACTTAACCCCAATTGCTTAGGGGCGGCCAGGTGGCTCAGCGAGTAAGAGTACCGGCTCCAGTGTTGGGACGACCTGGAGATCGAATCCCGGGCTCGGACAGGACACAGCACCACACCCAGAAATAACTAGCCGTGTAACCTTGAGCAAGTTACTTAACCCCGATTGCTTAAAAAAAAAAAAAAAAAAGATGCTCTGGTGGGGAAAACTGCAACTCAATATAAAGATAAAGGAAGTATCTGTTAATTGATATCCAGTGTTGTCACAGACTGTTTAGACAATATAAAAAGTAAATCTTCTACAAGTTATACTTTCTTTTTCTGTACTTCAAGGACCCATGATTTTGTCAATATTAGGCCTTCCTTTACCAATAGAGATTCTATTATTCTTACAACTTAATAGATGGTCTTTGAAAGTGGTTGTTTTTTTTTTTTAATTATTCTGCAGGAAATGTGGAGATAAGTTTCTACAAACATAGCTAATTAGGCCTTAGAAAACAAATGTGATTAATCACTGAAAGTGCTCATTCTCAAAGTTCTTCCAGTTTTGTAGGACTTGAACAAATTCAGCAGATATTTATGAAATATGTTCATAACACTGGGGATGCAAAGTATGCTTCCAGTTTTCACAATAACTTTTACAAAATAATAAATTCTTATCCCAAAATCTTAAGTCTTTACACTTGTCAAATACAAGGTTACTAAATTTGTTTGCTGCTGTAAATCGCATGTCTACTCTGTTCCACTTATCTGTTTCTTAGCTAGTACCAAATAGTTTTTATAATTACTGCCTTATAATATAGTTTAAGACCTTTATACTAATAAATACTGCTAAATCTCCTTCCTTTATATTTTTTATTAGTTCCTTTGATGTTCCTGACTTTTTGTTCTTCCAAATGAAATTTGTTTTTTGTTCTAATTCAGTAAAATAATTTTTGGTTATTTAATTGGGAAAGCAATGAATATATAAATTATGTAAAATTGTCATTTTTATTATACTGGCCCTGCCTACCCACGAACAATTAACATTTCTCTAATTATTTAAGTCTGATTTTCTTTGTATGAAATTTTTAAAAAATTGTTTACAGAGTTTCTGAGTTTGTTTTGGCAGGTGTACTCCCAGGTATTTATATTGTCTAGAGTTATTTTAAATAGGGTATCTTCTATTATCTCTTCTTATAAGGTTTTGTTTGTGATACATAAGAATGCTGATGACTTATGGGGATTTACAAAGTTAAAAAAATGTTACATTCTAATAGTGGGATAGAATACTATATGTACCTTGATAATTACAATGCCAAGTAAAGAGTAAAGACAAAGTATTCTATGAATATTTGAAGAGGGGGAAAACACTTTTGGTTGGGAGATGGGGTGGAAAAAGAAAGGGTGCTTATAGGTTGCACATGAGCTTGGTCTTTAAATACAATAAAGATGCTGAAAGACAGAGATGAGGAAGCATTCCTAACATGGGGATAACCTGTGAATACATGATCATGAAAAATAACATATATAGTTTGTAGAATACCTAGTTCTCCATTTTGGCCAGAACGTAAAGTTCAAGAAAGGGGGCAATAATATGAGTCTGGAAAGGTAGTTTGAAGAAATTGCAGAAGCACTTAAATTCCAGAGTCAGGAGTCTATACTTCATCCTAGAAGCAATAGAGAGGGATTCAAAATTTTAGGGAGCAATTAAGTGGTGTAGTAGATAGAGCACTGAATTTGAAATCAGGAAGACTAATCCATGTGAGGTCAAATCTGGCCTCAAGCACTAGCTGTGTGACCCTCAGCAAGTAACTTAACCCTGTTCACCTCAGTTTTCTTATCCGTAAAATGAGGTGGAGAAGGAAATGGCTAACCACTCCAGTATCTCTGCCAAGAAAACCCCAAATGGGATAGCTTAAGAGTTGGCTATGACTGAAATGACTCACAAACAACAACAATGAAGATTTTAGAATTAAGGAGTAAGCTTCAGGTCTTCAGATCTGTTTACAGGGAAGAATACTTTGACTCTATATGAAGGATGAATTAGAGAAGGGAGAAACTTGTGGTAGGAAGACCAATCAGAAGACTATGTATTACTAGGTGACATGTGAGTGGTAACCATTTGAATGAAGAAAATGGTGTGAATGCAAGTGATATTGAGGTTGTAGAACCAACAAAATTTATTAACTGAGTAGTTGGGGAGGGGGCCAAATGAGAGGGAGTGAAGGGTCAAGGATTACTGCAAACCTCAAATAACTGTGAGTCTGAAGAAATAACAATAGAAAAATTTGGAGGAGGGTAGTATTTGAGGGGGATAAATACTTTTTTAAAAAATATTTTAATTTGTTTGTTTTTTAGTTTTCAAAATTCATTTCCACAAGATTTTGAGTTTCAGATTTTCTCCTCATCTTTCCCCTATCCCCCACACCAAAATATCAGTCCTACTGAATATCCCTTCCCCTAATCTGCTCTCTCTTATATCTTCCCCCATTCTCCCTCTGACTTTCTAGTAGGGCAAGATGGATTTCTATATCCTGGTTCCTGTATATCTTATTTCCCAGTTGCATATAAAAAACAATTTTTTTTAACTGGGACAAATATTTTTTTAATGCTTAATTTGAGTCATTTTTGGGAAATCCAAGTACAGAAGATTAGCATACAGGGGAAGATAAGAAATTTAGTTTAGGGAGAGAATAATGGCTGAATATCTAGGCTTGGGTGTTATAGTGTAGAAGTGATAAACTAAGGAGCTGAGATCTCCAAAGTAAAGTGTGTAGAAAAGAAAGAAGAGGAGTAGAAGCACGACCTTCCCGTGGCTCCGGTTTCCACCCTCCCCAATCCATGTAAAAAGGGGACTCTGAACAAACTCTGGAGCTGCAGAGCCCACAAAATGACACAGAGAAGCTGACCTCCTGCTGAGGACAGCCCGGCAGGCCACAAAAATCGGCCAGCACAGCGCTCTGGGAGCTGAGCCCAGCCCCACGCCAAGGCTTTAGCCCCAGAGTGGGTCTGACCAGCGGAAGGCTGGAGGGAATCCAGATCAGCAGCAGCTGTGGCCTGTTTCCAGATTTATCAACACATAGATGCTGAGGACAAAGTGAGAGGTCAGTGCAGTCTGGACTTTGGGACCCAGTAAGTGGGAGTGCATGGCTTTTGCCCCTAGGGCAAGAAGCTGCTGAGATGCCCAGCAGAGCCAGCCAGGGCCAAGTGGCAGCTTCAGCTTCTGGCCTGGAGAGTGTAGGGGGACCAAGCAACCAGTCTGAGGGATAATCACTCTTGCTTTAACCTGCTTGGATCTGGATTGCAGTCTAGGGTGGATGTCCTGGGGTATGTGTCCAATTTGCCAGAGCGTGAGGAGGCCTCAGAGAGGGCACCCATCTAATACCTCCGGCAGCTGAGAAAACCCCAGCGTTTGGGACAAAAATTCACCTCTCTGGTGGCAGAGTCCTACTGTGGCAAAAAGCCCAGTGGTCAAGTGACTGAGGGGCGACATGACTAGGCAAAAGAAACAAAGCAAACAGAAGATTCCAACATTAGACTCCTATTTTGGGGACAAAAAGGAGCAAAGCATGGAACAGGAGGAAGACAGAACTCCTGCACCAAAAGCTTCAAAGGAAAATACGAGCTGGTTACAGGCTATATAGGACCTTAAGGAGCAGATAAGAGAAATGGAGGAAAAATTAGGAAGAGAAATGAGAATTATGCAAGAAAATTATGAAATGAGAGTCAACAGCTTGACTGAGGAAAATCACACCTTAAAAAATAGACTAACTCAAATGGCAAAAGAGGCTCAAAAAGGCAATGAGGAGAAGAATGCATTAAAAAGCCACATTTGCCAGATGGAAAAAGAATCTCCAAAGCTCACTGAGGAGAATCATTGCTTCAGAATTAGATTGGAGCAAATGGAAGCTAAAGACTTTATGAGAAATCAAGATGCTGTTAAACAGATCCAAACAAATGAAAGAATAGAAGGCAATGTGAAATATCTCATGGGAAAAACCACTGACCTGGAAAATAGAGTTTAAAATTTAAAAATTATTGGATTACCTGAAAGCCATGATCAAAATAAGAACCTAGAAATCATCCTCCAGGAACTTCTCAAAGAAAACTGCCCTGAAGTTTTAGAACCAGAGGGCAAAATAGAGGTTGAAAGAATCCACCGATCACCTCCTGAAAAAGATCCCCAAAAGAAAACTCCTAGGAATATTATAGCCAGGTTCTGGAATTACTAGATTAAGGAGAGAATATTACAAGCAGCCAGGAGGAAACAATTTGAATATTGTGGAAACACAATCAGGATAACCCAGGATCTGGCAGCTTCTACACTGAGGTGTAGAATATGTAGAATATTCCGAAGGGCTTGGAATATGATATTCTGGAGGTCAAAGGAGCTGGGATTAAAACCAAGAATCACCTACCCAGCAAAACTGAGTATCATGTTTCAGGGGAAAATGTGGTCATTCAGTGGAATAGAGGATTTTCAAGCATTCTTGATGAAAAAAACTGGAGTTGAATAGAAAATTTGACATTCAGATACAAGAAGCAAGAGAAGCATGAGAAGGTAAACAGGGAAAAGAAATCATAAGGAACTTATCAAAGGTAAACTACTAACGTTCCTACATGGAAAAACAATAATTGTAACTCATGTAACTTTTCTCAGTATGAAAATAGTTGAAGGGAATAGCATTATATTTATATATATATATATATATATATGAGGGTATATGGGCATTTGAATATATATGTGAATGTGTGTATATATGTTTACAGGTATACATAGATAGATGGCACATGACCAATTTAATAGGAAGGGATGATACTTAAAAGGTTAAATTAAGAGGGGAGAGAGAAATATAATGAGAGGAGATGGGGAGAGACAGAATGGGATAAACTATCTCATAAAGAAGAGGCAAGGGAAAATGGTTACAATGGAGGGGAAGAATAGAGAGGCAAAAGGGAATGGGTCAACCTTATTCTCATTGAATTTGGCTTGGGGAGGGAATGAAATACACACTAAATAGGATATCTCACCCTATAGGAGAGTAGGGAGGAAGGGGATGAGAGGGGAGATGATGAAAGGGAGGGCAGCCTGGGAGGGAGGGAAGTTGGAAGCACCCACTTTTGAAAAGGGACAGGATCAAAGTAGAGAATAGAATAAGTGGGAGGTGGGATAGGAGGGAGGGAAATATAGTCAGTCTTTTACAATATATCTACTATGTTATTGTTTTGCATTAGCTACACATGTACAACCTATACTGAACTGCTTATCTTCCCAGTAAGGGTGGGTGACAAGGGAGGAAGGAAATGAATCTGGAATTCAAAGTTTTAAAATCAAATGTTTATATATATATATACATATATATATATATATATATATATATATATATATATATATATATATA